>NW_026586816.1:9717156-9781747 GCF_907164565.1 Psammomys obesus
CTTCCTTCCTTCCTTCCTTCCTTCCTTCCTTCCTTCCTTCCTTCCTTTTCCTTTTTTTAATTTTCTTTCTTGCTTGCCCTTTTGATGTACAGCATCTCTCTCTGTAACTTTGGCTGGTCTGGAACCTGCTCTCTGACCTCCCAGGTGATGTGAGAAAAGGCTTGTGCACCATACCCACCATGGGGTGATTTTTTTTTTTCTTTTTCTTTTAGAGACCCTGTTGAGAACTGCTGTGTTGATGGAGTATTCTGTAGATATCTCTTATGTCTATTTGATAATAGTTGTTTGACTCTAAAAGTTTTTTTGCTGTTAATTTTAAATTCTGGGATAGTGAAGTCTTTCAGTATTATTGCTCTGTTATTGTTTAAGGACTTGTTTTTGAAGTTGATGGTCTTAATAATTCAGTATTAACCTAGTTACAGTTGTTATACCTTGTTGGTTCTTTTGTAAATATGTAGTGGCCTTTAAAAAAGATTTATTTATTTTATGTGTATGGGTGTTTTGTCTGCATGTATATTGTGTGCCCTTTGTGTGCCTGTTGCTTGAGGCGGCCAAAAGTGACCATTGGATCCCTTGGAACTGGAGTTAGAGCTAGTTGTATGCCACTGTTTGGATCCTCGAAAACAGATCCTGTGCTCCTAGAAGATCAGCTCAGTGCTCATAACTTCTGAGCCAACTTTTCAGCTTCTCCAGTCCCAATAGTGGATTGATTGATGTTTGTTAGTTGTATCAGTTCCTCCCATTCTCTTAGTATATTGTTTTCTATCTTTTGACTGTAGGCCTATGCATGACTTTACCAGTGAGAGGCGGTTTTTATGACAAATTAGTTGAATCTGTGTTTTAATTCAGTCAACCAGTCTTGCATCTCTTTATTGGTGATTTGAGGCCATTTACACTTAAGGCTGTTATTGAGAGATGCATGCTAAGTCCTGTAATATTGCTCATTGTTTTCTGATTGGTTAGCTTGTTCTTTATTCTTTACCTTTTCCTCTGTCAGTGTTTGCGGATTTTCTATGTTAAACAAGCTTTCCTTCCTAGCTCTCTCTTTTGATCTGCTCCTTTCATGAACTTTATTCTTGTGTTTTACTGATTAAAGCTGTCCTTCTTTTATTGTAGTATGCATTCAGGAATCTTCTTTAGTGTTGGCTTGGTTTCTGCAAACTGCCTTAGTGTGTTCTTGTCTTGAAATGCTCTTATTTTATTAAATTTGGGCGATATATATATATTTTTTTTATGAGACTGATGCGCTACCTACTGAGCTAACGAGGCACCTTATTTTTTTTTAAAGTCAGCTCAAACCCTTTTATTTATTTATCTATCTATTTATTTACTTACCTATTTATTTATTTATTTATTTATTTATTCATCCATCTATCTATCCATTTATCTATCCATTTATTTATTTATTTACCCCACCCCTTGTGTGTGTGCCATGGTACATGTGTGGAGTTCAGAGGATAACTTGAAGAAGTTGGTTTTCTTCTAGTGTATGGCTCCAACTCAAGTTGCCTGATTTGTCAGCAAGCACCTTGGACTCACTGAGCTATGTCACTGGCCCCCTTTTTTGATATCTTTTGATATTATTTGTTTTGTTTTTTTGCCCTCTTGACTGAATGTATTTAAGGTTCTTGCCTGGCCTTGTCTTTTTGGGGATTCTAAATGCCTCTTATACTTGCAAATTATTTTCTCTCTCTAGATTTGGAGAACTCTATGCTATAATTTCATTGAAAATATTCCTGTGCCTGTACTTTTATATCAGTTCCCTATCTCATGAATTCTTGATGGTATTCCAGAGTATTCTATATAGTGATTGATAGCCAGTTATTTTTTCCCCTATTGATTTTTATTTCCTTGACTGTGTTGTTTCTTCCTAATATTTTTTTTTATTTGATAGGATGTATTGACCATATTTTTCAGTGTACTTTAAAATTTTCTTTATCCATAGCCAGGTGTGGTGGTGCACACCTTTAATCCCAGTACTCCTGAGGTAGAGTCGGTCGGATCTCTGTAGTTAGAGCCTAGCTTGGTCTACAGAGTGAGTTCCAGGATAGCCAAGGCTACACAGAGAAACCCTGTCTCAAGAAACAAAAAATCATGTATGAGTTTTTAATTTCTAGTATTTACATTTGTTTCTTTTCTTCAAAAATCTAAATTTCCTTGATTAACTTTTCTTCCATGTTAGTAACTTTTTCATCCATGTCTATGACTTTCTCATTTTACTAAGTTAGTGCCGTTAATTGGAAGTTTTGCATTGTTGACATTTGCCATGTGATGCTGGAACATTCTCAATAAACACGGTTATGTTATATATCATTTTAATACATTTATTACTTTATTATCTATTTCTTAATGACTTATTTTCTGTGGAGATGCTCTCAAACAGAAACCAGATTGGAACCAGATTGTAGGTGACCTGGAATGCCAACAGCGAGCGCATCGGTCTCGGGACGTGCGGTGGCCGGGAGTGCGTGTGCCAGGAGAGGTGGTGTGACCCTCTCTCAGTACATGCAGCCTCAGAACACTGGCGTTTTAAAGGGTAAAATGTGCACATGGCAGCAAAGGAGACAGCAAGGAAGGCTTCTCATAACTCAACTGGAGTATGAATTGGAATCTGGCATTAAAAACGGTAACCCCAGTTTTCCTAACATTGATTGTTTGGTAACCCAGATTGTACATGCATTGTACTCTGAGGGAACCCAAGGCAAGAGTCACAGGACTGTATCCTGAAAGCTGGCCAGCGGAATACCTCTAGACTGCAAGGAAAATGTCTCAGTCTGAACTTGGCAGTAGTGGAAGGACGGCAGCTTTGTTGGATCCAGACTATTAAAGGCACTGACTAGGCGCTGGCGTTACGCAGCGCGCAGATACCAGGTGAACTGCCTAGTGAGGGACCAACGGTCACAGCCACACTCACCGTCCTGGCTGGCTCCAACTGTCAGCGTGACTTAATCCACAATTGCCTGGGGAAGAAATTCCTCTACAGCAGATTGGCCTTCTGGCAGGCCCGTGTGGGAGGCCCCATCCTGCTGTGGGTGGCGCCGGCCAGCCAGAACAAAGTTAATTGAACATAGCGCTACCAGCCAGCAAAGCCGCATCCTCCATGGCTGTTGTTGCACCTTGCCTATGAAATTGTTTCCTTGGTTAGAGGTGATGCTGTGTGGAATAGCAAGCAGGTCTGTTGAGGTTCCTGTCTTGTCCTCTCAGTGGTCGGATAACCTGCACTCCATCCTCAGGACCCATGTGTGGAAGGAGAGAACTGAAAACTGCACATTTCAGTGCACATTTCAGGCACGACCCCTGCACCCTGACACCCTCACCCATAAAAGCAGTCATTTTAATAATTACACAATCAAAGACTCACCCTAACAATCAATAGTAAGGCATGAAAAGAGTACTCTAGAAAAGTACTCTTTGAAAAGACAAAAATCTACGAATCATGATGTAGAAAAAGAAGAACTCCATGCTCAAGGCATAGAAAATAGTTTCACTAAAATTCCAGCAAAAGCTCTCCTAAATGTAGGAAAAGAAATCTTTATATAGGTATAGGAGGCATTTAAACGCCAAACAGACCGCACGGAAGGGAAGGCTCCTTTCCTGAGGTTAAAATGTGAAGTGTGCCAGAGCGGCGCTTTAAACTGTGTAGCTGTCCTTTGAGGGCACAGATCTCCTGTCTGAGGCGCTCAGAGTCGAGAGGGCATGGAATGTTGTATTTGTTTATTCAGTTCTTTCAGTCTCAACTCTGCATTTGCTCAGGTCCCTGTGTTTACGGGATAATAATTGGTAATAAAACAATTGCTATTTTTCTGCCTCTTAAGATTTTAATTCTAGTCCTACTGTAAGGACTAGCTCCAGTTCCACTGAGATCAGAATACATTTTCCCTTGTACTTAGTAGGTAAATTAAGCAGCAGGTACTTTTCAAATTGGAGTATTTACATTTTGCATCTGTCACTTTGAGATTGCTGTGTATAGTTATATGTGTTAGGTCATGAATAGATGAACATTTATTTTTATATCCTATAGAAAGTGTCATTTGATTATGTTAGCACTAATCATCTAAAACTGATTCTGACATTAATTTCTAAGAAAAAAACATTTTATTAGTCTTGTAGTCTTCATAAAAGGTTTGATTTTTGTTAATCAAACAAAATTTGATTGATGGTTAAAAATATCCACTTCAGAATATCTACTTCAAAATCCATGCTTAAGTTTTTGATAATAAACTTGTATACAAATAAACAGCAAAAGTAAAGTTAGGTTAATTGAAATATTAAATACTGTTGTTACTTTCTCAGTATTGTAGCTATTAAGGAATGATCCTACAAGGGAAGGGAAACAAGTACCAGGAAATAGTTTTGAGACTTCTGGAAAGGTAAGTATGGAAGTGTCCACAAGGGGGCGTGCTCATCTAGAGAAATTTGAGCAAGTACCTTTCCTGTCACACAGGGTGAATGTGCCTGTTTTACAAATGTACTTCTAGGCCATGTCTCCCACATCCTGGGTAAGAATGAAACCTCAACACGCCAACACTTTCCATTCCTTTCCTGGCACATATTTATTTTGATGTGTGATTTTGCAAGGGTGAACAAGGGCATTTTAGAATGAAGATGTGGATTACCTAGTAAAAACATAAGCAAGGCTATAATTGTCTGGGCGTTGTTACAAACTAGAAGTTTGTGGATTGGGGAATAGTAATAGCATTTTAGATTTGTAAACACCGTTATCTTTTCTGTGAAGACGTGTTAAGGTTCACAAAATACTTTTTGGATCATTAGCTCATTTTGTTTTCCCTCTCCTAATCCCACCCTCCCTCCCTCTTCCCTGCCCATACCCCTCCCCCAGTCCACTGATAGGGGAGGTCTTCCTTCCCTTCCCCCTGATCCTAGTCTATCAGGTCTTATTAGGAGTGGCTGCATTGTCTTCCTCTGTGGCCTGGAAAGGCTGCTCCCCCCTTAGGGGGAGGTGATCAAAGAGCAGGCCAAACAGTTCATGTCCGAGACAGTCCCTGTCCCCATTACTATGAAGGCCACTTGGACACTGAACTGCCATGGGCTACCTCTGTGCAGGAGTTCCAGGCCATCTCCATGAGTGGTCCTTGGCTGGAGTATCAGTTTCAAAAAAGACTCCTGTGCCCAGACTTTTTGGATCTCTTGCTCTCCTTGTGGAGCTCTTGTCTTCTCCAGGTCTTTCATTTGCTCTTTTAAAACACAGGCAGTGCTGCTATATTTGCTTGCTGTTTGTTTGTGTAACGGTTCATCAGGTTACATTGAGAAATGCACAGGCCTTGAGTGCATGGCCTCATGTGATCTTTAGGTTTTCTTATTCAATACCTTTTATTTTTACTTTGGTATTCAACATTATAAGTCAGCAAACAATTACAGAATATTCTTTTTTGAAGTTTTAGAAACAGGTTTTAGTTAGTAAAGAAAGTGTTTGGTGTTTAGTCTTTGCCTTTTGCACATTTGGCTCTGGGGTATTAAGCTGTAAATGGAAATCATATCATTTGCTATGTACCAAGACTGTGCCAACACCAGTGAGCTACAGGAGGGTAGAGAAGTCTCCTTGAGCTTGCTGACTTCCTCTTGGCAGGCTTATATGGAAAGAGAGGGATTAGGGTCAGCAGCCTACTGATCGGTGCGCTTGGTTGAACCACAGGATCGCGCAGGTAACAAGTGTGGAGCTGATTGCCAGCATCGCTCCATTTTAATGTAATACCAAAAACTAAAGTGCTGTCCAAACCCAACTCTGCTGGTTACAGTTTGTCTCAGGTAGGGAATGGTAGTTGACCAAGTTAAATTGTCTGCATAATTAGGCAAAATTTAAAGGCCCTAGAGAAATTAAGTCCACATCCAGAGGTGTTTTTGCCATTCTCAATGCTTCTCTACTTTTATTGGTTCTAAGTGTACTTAGGACCAAGTGAGAATGTTTGGATGTGTGGTGGGCTTTTGAGTGCTGTAAGCCTCTGAAAATGTCACTGAGGTTAAACTGAATGGCATTTGATATTCTGGGATGTATTATTTATGTCCGAGGTTAGACAGTCCCCTGTACTTAGACTTTAGTTTTTTTTTCACTTATCTCTATTTTCTGATAAGATTTTAATCTATGGGAGAACAAAAGGAAAAAGAGCACATGAACATTGTTTTTCCTTTTTTACTTTTTAATATGCTTGCTTTTAGTTGTTAAAGTTTTGTGAGTTTGAATAATTTTTGTTTTTGTGGATAGTCTCATAATTAACTGGCCAAGCAGATAGTGGACTCCTTTTAAAATCTTATGCATATAAAGAAACTTAATAGTGTTTTATTAAGTCAGTATTAATTATTCTTCTTCAGTGTAGAGAGGGTCCCTGTAAATCCAGGTTAAGTGGCACATCCTAATTGTTGTAGTGCTTCTCTGGCAGGAATAAGATCCAGATTGTCCTTTATCTGTTATTCCCCACTGCTTTAAGACTCAGTTCAAAGGCCAGTGGAGTTCTGGCATTTAAACATGTAATTTTATCCAGAGAAAGTGAGGGTATGCCCAAAATGAAAGAAAGGCCTACTTTGCAGGCTCTGGCCAGGTGTTCCTTGAAAGAGCTAAATTGGACAACTAAATTGAAGAACGTTGCCTGCTCTTATAAAGAGTTTGCTGCCGTCTATTTAATTAACAAGATCTAACTTATTTGTGTGTCTTTTAATCTTCCCAGGTACTGAATTCATATCCTGTTAGTATGCTGCTCTGTCACTGTCAGAGAAGTAGTGTGATGTACACGCCTCTATGAAATATTTATCAGATGTTGATTTCACTATAGCAAAGGAGAGGCAGCTTTCCAGGCAAGAAAACAGTGGAAGCACAGCTTCGCCATGGTGATCACTTATTAGTGCTTTTGGGAAATAAGAAATTTTGGAGTTAAGGAACCCTGAGTCAGATATAAAAAGAATATGATCCAATGTCAAATGATCTCAGAGGTGAGAGGGCAGTAGAGCACATAAGGATGTATGGTCAAAATCAAGACATAGTTCTTTGTAGATAACGTGAGAGGCGTAGTGCTTGATGGGTAAGTCTTTAGGTTATTTTGAGCAGTAGACTAAAGGTCACACAAGACTTCCTGAAAGAAGTGAGAGGTAGGGTGTGGACGAGAGTGCCCTGAGCGTGAAGGCAGCAGGACTCACAGCAGTGGCGGGGCAGGAAGTGCTGGGGGACAGAGCTCACGAGGAGGACGGGCGCAGAAGCAGCTGTCTGTCATTCATGGGAAAACCGCCTCCGCATGCCAAACCTTGGGGCTTGCTTACGCATGGAGTGAGATTCTCTTTCAGGGAATAAAAGGTAGGAGTGATTGGCGTAGTGTTTGTTATCTGTTGCGTGTAGGTACATCAGGCCACAGTAACCTACAGAGTAGCTAGAACACGCTAATATAGATAGAGTGAGTGCCCCTGCAGTGAGGAGTGTGTTTGGGGAGTTAGAGGCAGAGACGGCTGTGGGAAGTGGCACAGGAAGCCTTTCCTGGAGTGTCTCGAGGCTGCAGGATTTTAAGATGGGGTGGGTGCTGGGCAGGCTGTATCTGTTACTGGAAAGGACCAGCCCGCTGTTGCAGATTTCAGGGGTGAGCAAAGTGGCTGCTTCTCGGACTGAATCCATTCAGTTTACTTGACATTTTTTTCCTCAGAACCAGTTTTTCTTGTTTTGATCTCTATATAGTGTAAATTTCTTCATTGATATTTTAAAACTCCAATTTCTTTTTTCTAGATACTGTGTTGAGCCTGCCCTTGTGGCTTATTTTATTTTATTTATTACACTTTATTCACTTTGTATCCCCCCATAAGTCCTCCCTCTTCCCCTCCCAATCCCACCCTCCCTCCCCCTTCTTCACATATGCCCCTCCCCAAGTCCACTGATAGGGGAGGTCCCCCTCTCCTTCCTTCTGATCTTAGTCTATCAGATCTCATTAGGAGTGGCTGCATTGTCATCTTCTGTGGCCTGGTAAGGTTGCTCCCCCCTCAGGGGGAGGTGATCAAAGAGCAGGCCAATCAGTTCATGTCAGAGGCAGTCCCTGTTCCCATTACTATATAACCCACTTGGACACTGAACTGCCATGGGCTACATCTGTGCAGGGGTTGTAGGTTATCTCCATGCCTGGTACTTGGTTGGAGTATGAGTCTCTGTGAAGACCTCTGTGTTTAATTGGACATTTAGTATTAGTTCTCCCAAATCAACATTTTGTATGTAAATTTCCTTCCAAGTACTATTTTTCTTGTATTCCCCATTTTTGAAAGTATTCTATAATTATCATTGTGCCTTGTTTCCACTTAGTTTTGTTTGACCTATAAATTCTTCAGAAGTATTTAATTTTTAAATTTTCAAAATTTAATGATTCTTTAATGTTTTATAATCAGTGTGTATTCTTTTTTTATGTGATTTTTGAAATTTATTGTGGTTATAATTTAATGTATGATAACTCGTAAGCATTCATGTGTGCTTTTAAGATAGTGTGTCCTGTGTAATTGCTGAGTATAGCTTATGAACACCTGTCATATCTGGCTTCAATGGTTGTTCATGACTGTTTTGTTACTGACTTTTTTTTTTTCTTACTTGCTCTACTTATGATTGGGAGAAATGTGTTAAATAGTTCATTATGGTCAGTTGATTTTTTTTTTTCCTTTTTGATTTTTACAGACGTTTTTAACTGCATATGAATTTAAAATTAGTTTTTCTTCTCAGTGAAGCAGAATTTTGAGCCTTTATCCTAGTCTCCATGTGTCTGGTAATGCTTTTTGTGTGAAAAGCCATTAAAATGCTGTCCTCATTTAGGGTGATACTTGCTTAATGTTCCTAGCCCCCACCTCTTCTTTCATTTTTAACTTGTCTGTATCTTTCATGCTTTACATACATTGCATATAATTAACATATAGCCAGGCCTGGGGACAGAGCACAATGGTGGAACACATGCAGAACATGTGGGAGGCCCTTGGCTCAGAAACAATACTGTGAACAAAAACAAATAAAATTAAAAACTTAAAAAGAAACCCCAAAAGACAGATTTTAAAAAATATAGTTGAATATTCTTAATAAAATGTTGTTTTAAAGACAGTGTTGCTTTTATTGTACATGTGGGTTTGGCATTTGATTCACTTGTTCTTACATTCATGATAGCCCTTCTTGGAGTTTTCCTTTGTTCTTTTGTTTTCCCTAGTGGCTGCTATACTGGCAATTGGTCCCTAAGGCTCCGTTCATTCTAGGCATATGCTCTACCATTGGGCTATATGCCCAACTCTTTTGAAGTATATCATCTAATCATTCATTCATTCATTCATTCATTCAGGAAGTACCTTCAAGGTGTCAACTGCTCTTTTTAGTGTTGCCATGTGTTAATGAAATATACAAATGTTCCTGTCCTTGTAGGTCTTGTGGGTAGAAACAGACAGTTGAGAGTCTGGAGAGAGCTCAGCAGTCTTTAAGGGCACTGGCTGCCCTTCCATGTGACCTGTATTTGATTACCAGCACACACATGGCAGCTTGGACCATCTTGTAGCTTTAGTCCTGGGGACCTGACATTCCCCTGTGACCACCACAGGCACACTGCAGCCAGCACACATAAAGAGTTAGAACACTTCAAACAATTTGAAGAATACTATGCCATTTAAACAAATCAAAAGTTACTATTTTAGGTGATAATATAGAAAAGAAAGGGAGAAAGACGTGTACACACGTGACTGATGGTAAGGAAGATGCATGGCAATCCAGACAGACCGCGGCTCTGCAGAGAATGGCACTTCAGGCTGTCTCTAAAGGATGCTCCCTATTTGCAAAGTCACAGGTCTATTTAGTTAAGTTTGCTTCTAAAATATAGTTTTATTGATTACAGAGAATGCCACTTCAGGCTTTCCTTAAAGGATGCTCCCTATTTACAAAGTCACAAGTCTATTTCGTTAAGTTTGCTTTTAAAATATAGTTTTATTGGTTATTCATATTTTGGGGAAGATACCATGCCAACCACTATTTTCTGGCATTAGGCTTTTGGGAATTTGTCATTTCATTGTAAGTGCCTCTCCTCCTCCCTAGCCCCATTCCTGTCCCTTTTTAACAAGTTCCTAGAGTTCTAGATTCTTTGTTCCATTATCAGTCCTGGAACATTTGATTTATTTCCTACTTAAATATTTTTCACCATTATTATCTATACTACGTATGTTACATATCTTATATACCCATTGTTCTGAGTTAGGCAGAGATTAGACATTATTCTGTGTGTATCTTCTTCTATATTTAAATATTTAAAATTTTTTATGGTATCTTTCCTCCTTTGTTGCTATAAAATGTGTATTCTGTCTTAAACACATGGAAACAGAAAAAGTTGAAAATTTTGGTTTGTTTGAGATAGTATATCCAAAATGTACAATTCAATGCATTTTGACATACATGCATAATCCTGTAGCCCATAAAGAACATTTTTACTACTTGATAACATTTCTTCATGCCATGTTAGTAATTTCCATTTCACCTAAGACACTTCTCAGTTGCTTGCTACACATTTTGACCTGTTCAAATGTCATGCAAATGCAAACAGCGTTGTTATTTTGTATCTTACTTCTCTTATTCTATGTCTGAAACATACCAGTTTCTTTTAATTGCTGAGCAGTTTTCTGATGTTGATGGCATTATAATTTGTCTACATATTCTTCTGTTGGTAGACATCTGAGTTATTTCCAGCTTTTGGTTCTTGCAAATACAGTCTGAATTGTTAGGGTCTGAATCTCGCTGAAGAAAAGGCCCCAGACTCACGTAGTATGCAAACAGCAGAAATTGTTAATTTTCTGCAGAGCTCCACCTTGGGATGGGATCTCCACCTTGACAAAATGGCAAAGACCCTGAAGCCGCCTTGCATGCCCTCTTTTATGGGGAATTCTGGAATGAGTAGGAGACCTTTATCTTGATTGGTGGGCAGCCAGCCAAGGGTATGTGGCCAATCCTGATTGGTCAGGGTCTTAGGGACTTTCCCAAGTAGCTATGGTATAACTATGTCTGGCCCAGCCACACGTTGATGCTGATTGGCTGCTCTTTTCAAACTGAAACTGAAGCTGGTAAGGCTGAAGCTTGTCATGTAGTCAGACTGGCCTGATGGTGGGTCGTCTGGAATCAAGCCCCTCAGAACATCCTTGGCAAGTCTTCTGTGATATTTATTGGTTTGATTTCTCTGTGATAAATACTTAGAGGATTAGCTGCCGAGTCATGCTGGATTTATACCTCATACAGGATTTTAGAATTTGATTTAGAATTGGAGGTGTGATTAACATTTATTCTACACAAGGAAGAAGTCAGTTAGATGTGTTTATTATTAAATGTTTAATTTCTTTGATTTTGTGAGACAGGAGTCTATAGCCAGACAGGATTCAAGCTGCAGTGCTCCTTCCTCGCCCGTGGAGTGCAGTGTTTACCGGCTGCCACCTTCAGCTAGGCACCAATCCTTGATGTCTTTGAGATGAGCTTTCTAAGTGTTTCAAATGATAAGTAATTTATGATCTAATTTTTATTATCTTTGAGAGCTTGCCCAAATTATCATTTATATAGATAGGTGGATATTGTTTCAACTCTCAGTGTCTTAGGTATACTGCTTACCAATGGCTTACTATACATATGTATCTTTAAAATATTGTTTAAAAAGCATATGAATAAAAGTGATGTAAAGTTTTATTAATTAACTTTTGGCGAGAGAAAATGTTCCCCAGATAGATGAGCTTGTGTACAGGCCTGATGACTTTCGCTTAGTTCTGAATTCTGCAGGCTGGCAGGAGAGAAGCCACTCCCAAGCGTTTCCTTTGATGCCCACACTGGCTCTCAAGTTGCTTTATTTTACAGAGGCAAAAAGCCCACAGAAGTCATTATTTGAAAGATTTATTTGTTGTTTTTTCAAGACAGGGTTTCTCTGTGTAGCTTTGGCCATTTGTCTTTTCTACTTTTAAATTTTTAGACATTTTATTTTTATTCTTTGAAAATCTCATATATTTTTTACCATATTCACCCCTCTCCCTACTTATTCCAGATCTACTCTCCCCTTCCCTTCTCACCCAGCTTTGTGGGGTTTTGGTTTGTTTGCTTTGTTTTGATCCATCCATGTCAGTTCCTGCTGCCATTACATAGTCTTGGGTGTGGTTCACTCTCTAGGGCCAAAGAAAACCAGCTTTATCTCAGTGCTGTCAGTGTCCTTAGGGAGGAGCGGGGACTTCATGACCACCTTTCCTCTCTGTGGGATTCTTCCTGGCATGAGCTTGTTTAGGTCATGTGCTGTTACAGTGGCTGTGGGCCCATGAGCACCTGCCATGTGAGCTCCTCGTAGTCATCCACTGCCTCGGGAACCTCACAATCTTTCTGCCCCTCTTAAGGAAGTGATCCCAAGCTTTGCTGTATAGGTCTCATTTAGTGCCGAGCACGTCATAGTCTTTTATTTTCTGCCTCTTGACCAGGCCTGGGTTTCAGTGTTGATCACAGTCTGCTGTGAAAGAAGCTCCTGATGAGGGCTGAGAGATGCACTAATCTGTGCATTTAAATACAGGCAATTAGGAGGCCTTTAATATTGTGCTCATTTAGTAGAGTAATAGTGGCAGGTTCTTCTCTAGGGCCTCTGACCTTTCTAAGCACCCTGTCATCGCAGCGCTGACGGAGGTGCTGGGTATCTGCTCCGGCCAGCGGAGCTAAGGTTATTCATGGGTTAAAAGAGAATCCAAACCTGTGAAAAGATGGGCGAGAAAGAGAAAGGAGTCCAAGCAAACAGGTGCTTGTCAAGGACCAACTTTACTAAGCAGAATCAGCTTTAAATAGGATTCAGGATGAGGAAGTAGGGTGGGTGAAACGTTACAGATTCTTCTCGGCCAGGGGCCTGAAACATCTTGTGATAAGCCATGGTTCTGTGAGCACATCTCTGCTGTTGCCAAGCAGTGTGTTTACCGCAGGTAAGGAAACGGGCAAGTTGAGGCAGGTTGGTGAGTTTCTACAGGTGGTCTCTGACATCTCCAAGCAGTATGTTTACTGCAGGTAAGGGAACAGGCAAATTGAGGCAAGTTGGTAAGCTTCCACAGGTGGTCTCTGAAGTTGGCGAGTTCCCTCAGGTGGTCCCTGACAAAGCCAGTTGTTACTGTCGCTCACAGGGATCACAGCTGGGTAAGTTTGATGCTTACCTTTCGTCTCTAATAGTGTGAAATAGTTTGATGCTTACCTTTCAGCACTGAAAGCTAACCATAGTGACCATTTCCAGGTCATTATCAGGTTGATTTCTCCATATTCTGTGACTCGAATATGTAATGTCTTCAGCAGTAGGTTCTGTCAGTTATACCGACAGCAGCACCTATAATGTTTGGTGGTCTGTGAGAGTTTCAAAAGAGTTTCAACAGTTTCAAAAGTGCCAGCCCATTCCTGGCTGTAGGCTTTTTATTTGCTAGCCTGTAGTGTGGAATAGGGACACCACTCTTTCATGTTCATTACTGTTCTATTCACAATAACCAGGACACAGAGACAATATAGGTGGCCCTCAACTGATGAATGGATAGTGAAATGTCATACGATTACACAGTGGAGTATTATTGAGCTGTTAAAGACAGATGAAAATATGAAGCTCCCAGGTAAATGGATGGATATGGAAACAGTTATTCTCAGTGAGGCAACCCAGACTCAGAAAGACAGATGTTGCACCTTTTTCTCATTTGTGGATGGTAGCTTTGACTCTTCAGATATGCGTGTTCTGTTTAGAATTCCTGTGGGGGTCAGGAAGGTTAGTAAGGAGCCATGGTGGTGAGGACTTTGAAGAGAAGACAGATAGGATGCAGTAGTATAAAGGGTTAGGTTATAGTGAGAATAATGGAGCATGAAGGGTTAAATGGTGAGTTATGGAAGGGGAAAGAAGAGGAGGGAATTCACAGGGTGATAACCAAAATGTCACAAGGAAACCTATATCTAACTTTCCTAAAATATATATACACTTACATAAAACTTTCAAATTGAGTTACCTTTCAGTTTTTAAAATAGATTATTTTTTGATAATTTTATACATATGTGAAATATTTTGATCATATTCATCCCCGCTTATGCTCACAACTCCTAATGTCCCTCCTAATCTCACCAACCTAATATCTCTCCCTTTAGCTCTCCAACATGTCTCTGCCTCCTCCTCTGTCTCTCTCTGTCTCTGTGTGTGTGTAACCACACTCTGTGTGTCTCTCCTGTCTCTCTGTGGCTGTAATCCACAGAGTCCAGTTGGTGCTGCCGTTCTACATACACCTGTGTGTAGGGTCATCCAGTGGAGCATGTTTGGCCCCCAGGAACCACATTCCTGTAGAAAACTGATTTCTCCTAGCAGGCATCATAGGTTAGTTAATAGCTTTTTGCCTAATTCTGATTTTCCAATCCCTGAGTGTTGAACAGAGATTCTACCTTTTGGAAAACATTTCCTTTGCACCTTGGAGAGTTTGTAATTCTTAACATGCTCTTATGGAGCATCCCTGTGTTATGAATTTATAATTAACATTATAGTCCAAGTAATATGAAATCTTATTAAAAACATATATAATCCAATATATTTTTCATTGAAAATTTCCAACTTTTGTTGAGTAATTTAGGAAATAGTTTATTTTATATACTATATGACTCTGATTTGAATCCTCAGTGTTTATGTGAATTTACATGGAGCTGCAGAGACATGCAATACATCTCAGTTAAAAGAAGAAAGGATTACTTAGCACTAGAGACCTTGCCTATAATTTGTAAGTCAGTATTTATAGTTATGGCCACAGAAGGTGGTGGTTCTGTTTTTCTCTCTCCCTCTCCTTTCATGTTTGGAATCAAACCTGATGCCTTGGGCATGCTGGTTATGTACTGTCCCACTGAGCTGTACCCAGCCCACAGGATGGCTTCTGCAGAGGGGAGGGAAAGATTGTTGGATATTCCTGTGTCCAGACTGCTCTTTGATTTTGGCCAGTCTCCATGTGTGAAGGGAGATGACTTAGACTTTGTGTATCTGAACTTAAACGTACAGGACAGCGCTCCACAGTGGTCACTGTTAGAGGCTGGTTTGTCTGGAGACAAACTTTGAATGAAATCTTGTTCTCTCTGGCCAGTGCCATCTTTTGGTACTTTCCCAGATACTCAGAGAAGGTGGGGCTAATGGTGATGAGGGCTGGACAGTTAAGGGCATTTTTTGCTCTTCCAGAAGACCCAAGTTTTGGTTGCCAGTATTCTCATGTTGGCTCATAACCATTTGTAACTCCCAGTTCCAAGGTATCTAGTGCTTTCTGACCTCTTTGGGAAATAGGCACATGTGGTACACATACATTCATACGGGCAAAATACGTATTCATGTGAGTAAATTTAATAAAATAAAACAAAACAAGATTTATGGTGCCATTGCTGTATTGTCTTGTAGGCCAGAGATTTTCTTTCCACTAGGAGAAGCTTTTACTAGCTCTGGTGATACCCTGAGATGTAATAATCATTCATTGGGAGGGTTTAATGTATTCTAACTATTGCCCCAATTGACTGTTGGCTTGAAATTTACTGTTAGGATAATTGTACAGCATACTGACTTCCAGATACATTCATACAGCTAAAACTTAGTTTTACATCTACCTGGTTGATATTTAAGTAACTATGTACAAGTGAAAATGAAAGATTGATTAATGCTAACGAGACAAATGATTGATAAGTGGCGTCTTTTAGAGTGTTTCAGAATTAGAAAACCTGGCCAGAGGTGTAATTTTTCTGGTGAGAAAAAGTTTTTAAAACCCTCCAAGAGATTTATTGCTTTTAAAGTAGTTTACACACGTTACTTCTATTAATTCTTGTGATGTGCTTGCTTCAGTCAGGGACAATAGGTGCATGTGTATCGGTGTGGTACATGCATTTTAAAATATTTATGGGGTGTAAGAATGTAGTGGTAGTTTTGTATAGTAACAGCAGTTGTGTTTTAACCCAAGAGTTCATTCCCACACAAATGAGCTCTATGAGATTTTTATGCCAAAAATAGCAATATTTGTCTTTCACTCAATTTATCTACACTTCATAAAAGTCCTTAAATATTAATTATCTTAAAATTTGCCTTGCAAGTATATGAAGTATGTAGAATGATTTTGAAGTATTTATGAAGTAGTTATATTTTTTGCAGGTGTTGTAGATTGTTGGGAATATAAGTTTAATTTAGAACAGAATCTTCTTTTCTGCATTTTTTATTTTTAAAACCACATTACAGTAAATATGTGTAATCCAATCATGCTGACAGTGGATTTTATGTTTTTCTATACTGTTTAGTTAGGCAGAAGAGTTCTTTTAGTTTACAGGATCCTGACTGAAATGCTCTCACAGATAATACTGTCATTGTATTTATATCGTACTTCTCCCTGTAAGAGTCTGTTATGTACAATGCTCAGCCTTGATCAGCATTGGAGTTTATTTAAAACAAACCCACACACAGCTAATGAATACCCTTAAAAATAGATTTAAGGGCTGAGAGTTAAGCTCTGTCATAGAATGTTGCTTAATATGATGAGAAAATTAGTTCAATCTTCCGTCCTAAAGAGTCTGGGCATTAAGAGAGATTTAAGTGCCTATCACCCAGATAAATAGTGTTGCTAAGGTAATCTCAGAATAAAAGGGCTATTCCTTTTTGATTCATGTTGTTACTGTTGGGGAAACTTAAAGTCTGTTCATTTCAGGAGCGGTTGTCTGTTTCAGAAAAATAACTAAAACACTGTCAGGCCAGTGCTGGAGCACACATGAGAGTACTCCGGTGGCAGCTTGTGAGTGGTGATGTGCTGCTATAGCCACTTAAGTGAGGTAGGAGACACATCCTGCTGTAGCCTGTTCTCTTTGCTGGTACAGACTTCTCAGTCTTGTGCCGGTGTATTTTGGTTCAGTTGTTGATATTAGACACATAGAATCATATCAGACCTTGGTTTTCTCTTCGTCCCTTCCTTCCTCCTTCCCTCCCTCCCTCCCTCCCTCCCTCCCTCCCTCCCTCCCTCCCTCCCTCCCTCCCTTCCTTCCTTCCTTCTTCCTCTCTCCCTCCCTTCCTCCCTCTCTCCCCCCTTACAAAAGGATTTCTCTTTATAGCCTTGGTTGTCCTGGATTCACTGTTTTTGTAGACCAGGGTGGCCCCAAACTCACAGGGATCATCAACCTGCCTCTGCCTCCATGAGTGCTGGGATTATAGTTGTGCACCACTGCACCAGGCTTCAGACCTTGTTTTTCTTTTTTCTTTTTTAATTTTTATATTAATTACAGTTTATTTTCACTTTCTATCCCAGCTGTAGCCCCCTCCTTCATGCCCTCCCAATTCCACCTTCCTTTCCTCATCTGCCCCCATTTGTCTCGCCAAGTCCACTGAGAGGGGCGGTCCTCCTCCCCTTCCATCTGACCATAGCCTATCAGGTCTCATCAGGACTGGCTGCATTGTCTTCCTCTGTGACCTGGTAAGCTGCTTTCCCATCATGGGGAGGTGATCAAAGAGCCAGCCACTGAGTTCATGTAAGAGACAGTCCTTGTTCTCCTTACTAGGGAACCCACTTGGAGACTGAACTGCCATGGGCTACATCTGTGCAGTGGTTCTAACTTATCTCCATGCATGGTCCTTGGCTGGAGTATCAGTCTCAGAAGAGACCCCTGTGCCCAGAGTTTTTTGGTTCTGTTGCTCTCCTTGTGGAGCTCCTGTCCCCTCCAGATCTTTCTATCTCCCCCTTCTTTCATAAGAATCCCTGTACTCTGCCCAAAGTTTGGCTATGAGTCTCAGCATCTACTTTGATACCCTATTAGGTAGACTCATTCAGAGGTCCTCTATGGTAGCTTCTGTTGTGTTCTCTGTTTTCTCCCTCTTCCAGTATCCAACCCATTTGCCTTTCTAAAGAAAAAAAATATTAAAAGCAGCAAGGGATAAAGGCCAAGTAACATAAAAGGTAGACCTATCAAAATCATACCAGACTTCTCAACAGAAACTATGAAAGCCAGAAGGGCCTGGGCAGATGTCATGCAGACTCTAAGGGACCACAGATGCCAACCCAGACTACTATACCCAGCAGAGCTTTCAGTCAACATAGATGGAGAAAACAAAATATTCCATAACAAAACTAAACTTAAACAATACACAGCAACCCCGCGCTACAGAAGATCCTAGAAGGAAAACTCCAATACAACGAAAACAGCTACACCTAAGAAAACACAGGATATAGATAACTTCACAACAAAAAATTAAAAGAAAACAAACATTGAAACACCATAACATCACCAACTCCACAATAAAAGGGACTAACATTCATTGGTCATTATTATCTGTCAACATCAATGGATGCAACTCTCCAATAAAAAAACAGACTAATAGAATGGTTGCAGAAACAGGATCCAACATTCTGCTGCATCCAAGAAACACACCTCTGCAAAAAAAAAAAAAAAAACAACACTATCTCAGAGTAAAGGGCTGGAAAAATGTTTTTCAAGCAAATGGACCCAGAAAAGGCTGGGGTAGCTATCCTAATATCTAATAAATAGACTTTCAGCCAAAATTAATCAAAAAAGATGAAGAGGAGCACTACGTTCTCATTAAAGGAAAAATTCACCAGGAGGACATCACAAATGTGAACACCTATGCCCCAAGTACAAGAACATGTACATTTGTAAAGGAAACATTTTTAAAATTGAAATCACATGTCGATCCCAACACCTTAATAGTGGGAGATTTCAACACTCCACTCTTACCAAGGGACAGATCATCTAGACAGAAGCTAAATAGGGAAATAATGACACTTACAGAGGTCCTAAATCAAATGGACCTAATAGATGTACACAGAACTTTTCACCCAAACTCAAAAGAATATACCTTCTTTTCAGCACCTCATGGAACCTTTTCGAAAACAGACCATGTAGTTGGTCACAAAGCAAGCTTCAACAGATACAAGAAGATCAAAATAATCCTTTGCTGGTTCTTTGAGAAAATCAACAAGATAGACAAACCTTTAGCCAAACTAACTAAAAGGCAGAGAGAAGCAGTCTAAATCAGCAAAATCAGAAATGAAAAGGGGGACATAACAACAAACACTGAGGAAATCCAAACAGTCATTAGGTCTTACTACAAAAGCCTAAATGCCACAAAATTTGAAAATCTAAATGAAATGGACAATTTTCTTGATAGATTCCATTTATCAAAATTAAATCAAGATCAGGTAAATAGATTGAATAGTCCTATATCCCCCAAGGAAATAAAAGCAGTCATCAAAAGTTTCTCTTTCAAAAAATGCCCAGGGCCAGGTGGTTTCAGTGCGGAATTCTACCAGACCCTCAAAGAAGAGCTAACTCCAATTCTCTTCAAACTATTCCACAAAATAAAAATAAAAGGAACATTACCATACACATTCTATGAAGCCACAGTCACTTTGATACCTAAACCACAAAGACCTAACAAAAAAAGAGAACTTCAGATCTGTCTCTCTTATGAGTATTGATGCAAAAATACTAAATAAAATACTTGCAAGCCAAATCCAAGAACACATCAGAGATATCATCCACCATGACCAAGCAGGCTTCATCCCAAGCATGCAGGGGTGGTTCAACATATGGAAATCCATCAGTGTAATCTACCATATAAACAAACTGAAGGGAAAAAAAAAAACAAAACAAAACAAAAAAAAAAACACCTGATCATTTCCTTAGATGCCGAAAAAGCATTTGGCAAAATCCAACATCCATTCATATTTAAAGTCTTGGAGAGATCAGGGATACAAAGCACATACCTAAAGACAATATACAGCAAGCCTATAGCCAACATCAAACTCAATGGAGAGAAACTTAAATCAATCCCACTGAAATCGGGAACAAGGCAAGGCTGCCCACTCTCTCCCTATCTCTTCAACATAGTACTTGTTTTTCAAAGTAGAAACTGCTGTTCCTGGCCTATGGCATGGTGAGCACTGAGATTTCCCAGGAGGCAGCTGCAGTGAGACAGCTTGTTTCATTGGGGGAAGAAAGGCTACTTAAACCTTTGGGTGGCATCAGGGTGAGCATACAGCTTTGGCTGGGGCCAGGGTGCTGAGGGTGTCTCATTTGTAAGGAATTCCAGGAAGTTTAACCTGCCTGCCATGCTACATGATGCTGTAGGAGGGCAAGGGTGGGGCACAGGGCTATGTGCTCCAGGGCTTGCTGGGGCCCAGAGGGAGTGGTCCTACTCCTGCTGATCGCAGGATGAGGTTTTTTGGGTTTTTGGACACTTCTGGACCCCACTCTTACTCCAAGCCAGCTACCCCTCCCCTCCCATGGTTCCCTGACCCCCACACTTGGTTAGTTCCTGGGAAACTCCACAGGAATCTTCACTTACCCAGATTTTCTGTGTGATCTGTTTGTGCATTAACGCTTTAGAAACCCTGCTGTAAAAGACAAAAGACTTCTAATTTGTACACTTTTTTAACAGGTTACAAAGCTTAAAATTTAGAAATGATTTATAAGAATACTTAACACATTCAACTTAAAACCTTCCTTTTTGGTTTGGGACTGATGATAGCCCAAAGGAATGCTGTCAGACCTTGTTTTTCCAAGTGTACCTTGGTGCATTTCTGTCCTTTGATTCTTAATCTCACCTGGTAAAGAAGAGAAATGGTGCTGAGGAGCAAAGTCATTGCTTTTAAATTTTTACTTAGTGGCAGCTTCCGACATCACATGAAGTTAGTTCTTAAGGAAAGGAGACAGGCTTGTTCAGACACAGCGGTGGCCCAGACTGTGTAAGCCCCACTGGGCTTGCTACGCGCACAGGGAACACACATGTACTAAAATCCTAAGTAGATGCCAAGTGAAGCTGTACACAGGGCCTAGATGTCTACTCAGGGAGTTGATGGCTGAGCCTGAAACTGCCCCTGAAAATTAGGTTTCTGCCCATGAGAAGAACCACAAGACTATATGGTTCTGTTGGTTTCTTCTTTCAGGGTGAGATTAGAATTGTTATTCTTACTTCATCTCTATGGACTTTCACTGCCAAAGTCAGTACTGTCATCCATTGTTTTGTTGTTAGGACTTTGAAGTAGAAACATGTAACTCTTTTTTGTTATATTTACAATAAAAAAATTGTGACACTCTCTACCTCTAACCTTCCAGTTTATTTTAGAGAAGAAAATTTTTGTTTGAGTTCTACTTCCTTTATGCGAAAGCTCCCTTCAGCCAGTTAGCTGAATGGCTCCAGGATCTCCTGGACATTTTTGTGATGCCTTTATGTGTGACTCCAACGCCTATGCCTTTATATGTCACTCCAATGGCGGTCTCAGTACAAATGTAGTGCTACTCTGTAGTCTGAGTATCCATCCACAGCACAGGGTAGCTAGCTATTCTTAGGAGCTACTCCTGTGAACCTGGGCTTGTGCTTGGTTCTGTCATTCCTGCAGGGTTTTTAAAACCTTGCGCTAGCCAAGAATACTCCCTGACTGCTGTTGACCTATCTGCCCGCAGTAAGTTTCCTTTTTAATGTATGGTAAGGATTTTTTCCATGCCTCTTTTAATTCTGTTCTTATCTAGTAGTTTGTCTTTTTGGAATGGACAATCAGGAAACCTTTGTGGTAGGAGACAGTTGCTCATCATTAATACATTTTTAAATCCTTAACTATGCGGGACTGGTGAGAAGGCATAGAGACACAAAAGGTTCCTTCTACTAACACAGTTTGCTGTTGTCAGCTGACAAGCACATTAGTACAGCAGGAAAGGGGCCATGTTGTAAAGTTTCTCCCACGCAAGGGATTGAGAGGACGTTGGTAGTCTCTTGTGCCACAAGGTGATGGATGGCGTTCTCCTCCTTTCTGAATGCAGAGCTCCTGGGAGTGTGCATGTCATCTTTAAAAACAAGAGTGGCTCATTTATATCACAGATCTTTTCACACACAGATTCCCACTTATTTATTTAATCATTGAGATTCAGAGAAAAAGAATAATAAAGGAATGAGCAAGTATGAATGCTTCTGTTAAGGGCTAGTTCCAGTATTTTTGAGTTGAGATGACACCATCCCTGGTGAACAGATGTCTGCTTTGTAGTCACATGTAGGTGTCTCCCACTCTGTCCCCTTTGTTCCACAGGAAAATGACGCAGGCACCTTGGACACAGTGGGCGCTGTGGTCGTCGATCAGGAAGGGAATGTCGCTGCTGCTGTCTCCAGTGGTGGCCTGGCCTTGAAGCATCCAGGGAGAGTGGGGCAGGTAAGCATTTGGGGGTTTCTCATACTCCTTTGTAAAACAAAATCACGTCTATCCTAAGCACAACTTTTGAATTACTAGGACATTTTTTTCCCATAGAAAAATAAAAATCCTTGTTCTTGAGCATTTACTTCCTATAGCTCAGGAACAAAATTCCTTTTGAGTATTATCTTTTTAAGAGCTTTTTTTTAAAGGGCTCTTGCTGGTCTTTATAACCAGTAACCCCACCTTCCCTGCACTCAGCAGCTTGGGTGGCACTGGCCTATTTTTGTAGTAGACATTCAGTAAATACTGATTTCCATCTTGCTTAGTAGATACCGCTCTGTAGGAGCTGGCACCCCTGATATTGCCCAGTGCTTAAAGTGTGAATGTCGGTTTAGCATGCATTTTATTCTTTCCATTTAAGGCACTCTATGTCTCTCCTGTGACTTTAGCCATTTTACAGAGTAGCTGAGATTTCTAGTCAGCCCCATCCTACAGACATGTATGTACTAGTGAAAGGCTCGGATTTATCTGAAGCTTGCTTGTTCTTAGTTCTCTTGCAGAACTGTTTTGAACATGCCTTCTCCACCTTCAGTCTTCTGAAATCTAATAATGAATTTGTTACACTAAGGGCAGTGGGTATTATGACCTGATTCTGTGTACATCTTCTGATCATAGCAGATTTTTTTGTGAATCAGGATACTCTAGTCTTTTAAAGAGGACGTGAGGATTTTATTTAAAATTAGTATTTGGATCTTGTCTTCCATTTGAAATGAAGCTCATTAGTTGTGTGCTTCACATTTCAAGAACAACCAATGTCACTGTGTTTTGTTCATGGTTGTTAGGTATAGCTTAGAGCTCATTTGTGATAGATGCCTTTGCAAAGCTCCCAGTGTTATTTCTCAGTCAGCCTTGATGTGTCCAGGTTTCTTGTAGTCTTATACTACTGGGGTGTGGATGGTAATATTAAATGATTTTATGTTCCTTTTTGCGTACCACATAGAAAATTTATGGGGAGTGATTATTTATCATATTATTTGCACTCATTGTAAAAGCATTTGTTCAGTCACATTTTTCTACATTATGGAACTAGATTTGTCAGGTTTGGAGTAAGAAAATCAAGCTTTTAATATCTTGATTTGCCTCCGTTTCTTTGTAATTCTTCAGTTTCTCCAGTTTTTGTTTGTTTTCTGTGGTAAAACAACAGCATCAGAACTGTACAGATGTCTTGAAGCCATTTTGCCACCATGCATGGGGTGTCTATGAAATTTGTGCGTTGACTTGCTCCACTTGGGGTGTTTAAGAATACACAGTTATGAGAGCCATAAGTATGTACAGTGGAGGAGACAGTGCTTACGGGAAAACACAGTCGCTTATTTGTATTAAATTGCTTGGTCAAGGGGACATTAGGAATCTGGAGCTGTGAAGCATCAAATGAGAGAGAAAACTGTGAAGCACAAAAGCATGTCCTTCAGGGTCCAAGTAAAGATGTGCAGCAGTAAGATACATTTCAGTGCGTTGTAAATGCTCAACTAAATTATTTTAAAAATCAGCGTAGCTGCTGCAGATAGTAATAGAAAGCGATTGTGAGATTTCCTTTGAACTAGAATTAACTTGCTTTAGCGTGTAATTATTACAGTTTATAGCTGGGATATGAGGAAAGAATTACTAGACTTGACTGGTTTCTACGTTCTAGAAGATGATCACCACAGTGTATATCTTACTGTGTTCTAGAAGAATGATACAATGTTTAAGTTCCACATTATATTTCTCAGTAAAAATAGTGATAGGGGTTGTTGATTATGCATTTGCAGAACAGTGTTCAGATAAAATTTAAACATTTATGGCATTCTGTTATTATTATTTTTATGTCCTTAGACCTCATTCACTCCAGTGCTCTCCCCACAGGAATGCCCATGAAGCAACCATCTGTTTCTGTTATGAGAACTCACTGCCTTATATAGGAACGTTATCCTATTGAGCTTTTCTAACTGGTACAAAGTTCTTCATTGAATGGTGCAAATATCTGTTTATTAGAACTTTCATCTATAGCCCTAGTTCCTTTCTAAGTATCTGAAATTAATTTCAAACAGGTAGTAAATAATGCAACATCAATATTAAAAATGATAGGCTGTTCAAGCTAACCAGCTAGTTCCAGGGATTATTTCTGACTCTAGTTCTGGGATTCCAGGTGACCGCCTTGCTGCCTGGTTTGTTATGTAGGCTTTGGGATCCAGACTCCAGTTCGCATGCTTGCATGGCAAGTATTTATCCACTGAGCCATCTCTTCAGCCCTATTAATTTTTTGAATGACATATAATGCCTTCATGTCTTCATGAGTCATATAATGTATTTATATATTCAAATAACATCGGTTGATTTATGTGCATATTGATTTCTTAAATGTGACTAGCCACTAGGGAGAACAGAGTGAAAGGGACAAGGAGAGGTTAGTCAAAGATACAGTTAGCTAAGAAGAGTAAGTTCTGGTGTCCTTGGCCTAGCAGAGTGAGTTTGGTTAACAGTAATGCATTGCATATCTACAAATAGAAGATAGAGCGTTGAGAGTTTTAAAACTATTGTTTGTACAGTTTTTATGCAACTTCTCTTTTAAACTATTTTTTATTTTTTGTTTTCTCCATGTGTGCTCGTGTATATGCGTGTGTGCACAAGAAAACAGCTCCTGGTGTGGTTTTTTAGTCTTCCCCGTGTTTTTAGTCTACCTTCTTTTCTTGAGATAGGAATTCTCATATTTCTATTTTTAATTAGCATAGAGTATTATATTTTGTTTGTTGTCTATTTTGTGTATCATTAATAAACTGAGTTTTATCAGATGGGTATGACTTTACCTTGTACTGAAGACTAATAACTGTGTGTAATATTTAGAACTTATTATATGCACCTATCTTCTGTTTTCCTAGGCTGCTCTTTATGGATGTGGCTGCTGGGCTGAAAATAGTGGCGCTCAAAACCCCTATTCCACAGCTGTGAGTACCTCAGGTATTTGCTGCTTTCATGACCATTCTTCATGACTACAACCCTGTCACTCACTTAATAATTAAAATTGGTATTTTGAGGGAAACATTTAAGAGAGCATAGATGCATAAAAATATCATTAATGTTGAGAAGTTTTAAAGATTGTTTAGTTTCCTATTAGAAAAACTTTGCAAACTTCATCAGTACAACTGACATTAGCTATAACTTTATTGTGTTTATTATCTAATGACTCATGGATGGCTATATTCACATCACAAGTGATGTCAAAGCAGTGGAGCATTTAAAAAAATTATCATGTAAAATGTTGCCATAAAACCCGCATGATGTGCTTCTGAATGTGTAACCTGTAACATTCCTGCAGCTTTTAATAAAGAGCCCTTTTGTACGTATACTAAGAAAGTTTATAACTTGGAGATGATTGAAATAGTGAGCATGTGTGATGTAGAATTTGTGTGCAAGCGTGCACATGCATGTGTGTTTGTGTGTATGTTTCTGTGTACTGTAGGGGTGGTCAGTAGGGGAGGGTTTAATGGGTAGAGTAATAGCCTGTTTTCAGATTTTTATAATTCTGGTACCAATTTACTTGAAGCCCCTTCTCTTTATCTGGTGATGCCACCGGTGGACAGTGTCAGGGCTGTTCACCCCTTCTCCTCTATTATCATATTCATGTAGCACTGACACATCTGCCTTTTCTATTCTTCTGCCTCTTCAGTTTCTGACCACATTAGGTTTTTTTTTTTTTTTTTTTGTCAGTACAATACCTTGCCTATCCATCCTGCTTAATTGTCCTGTGATCTACTGTAATTTACAATGTATTACTAAATTGTCATATGCTGTTTGAACTCACTGACGTGCTGTTTCAGTTTCTGGACTGTGCTTTTCCTCACTTCAGACCCAAGCATGTTTACCTTAGAGTGTTCTCCAAGATCCCTTCATCTGGAATGGGTTGGTCCTGGTCCCTAGGGCTGTCAGAAAGGGAATAGAGAATGATAAAACATTCCCAAAGTAAGATAGTAAATAGAATAAAAATGAAAACCTGTTTCCTTGAACATAGTTGGGAGGTAAATAATTCCCAAGTACCTTTTAAAAAGATTCAACTACTGTTTATCTAAGCCACTGGAGATCCAGGAGGGGCCCACCCAAGAGATGAGCTGCCTAAGATCTTCTCTGTTCACAAGTGCTCCTGTGGGCATCCTCCACTGACATGCCTCACCCACTTGCTCCAATCAGTTTCTGCTGATGCTCTCCTCCTCCTCCTCCTTCCTCCTCCTCTTCCTATCCTCTTCTCTCCATCCTTCTCTTCCTTCTAAAATTTCTTCCTACTCTTTTATCTTTATTTTAAAATCTTTTTTTCAGGCTTGTTTCCCTAATTTCTTTCTCAGTCCATTTATCATTTGTATAAAGGGAGCCTACTGATTTTTTTTTTTTTTTGAGTTAATTTTGTATCCAGGTACTTTGCTGTAGGTATTTATCAGCTAAAGAAGTTCTCTGGTAGAATTTTTGGGGTCACTTATGTATACTTATTTATATATCATTTGCAAATAGCAGTGATACATTGACTTCTCTTCCAATTTTATCCTCTTGATCTCCTTTATTTGTCTTAATGCTCTAGCTAGAACTTCAAGTACTATATTGATTAGATATGGAGAGAGTGGGCAGCCTGTCATGTCCCTGATTTTATTGGAATTGCTTTAAGTTTCTCTTCATTTAATTTGATCTTGGTTATTGGCTTGCTGTAGATTGCCTTTATTATGTTTACATCTGTGCCTTGTATTCGTGATCTCTTCAAGACTTTTAACATGAAGGGGTGTTGGATTTTGTCACAGGCTTTTCAGTATCTAATGAGATGACCATGTGATTTTTTTTCTTTCTGTTTGTTTATAGAGTAGATCACATTGATGGCTTTTCATATATTAGACCATCCCTGTATCCGTGGAATGAAGCTTACTCAATCATGATGGATGATGTTTTCAATGTGTTCTTGGATTCAGTTCATGATTATTTTATTAGGTATTTTTGTGTCAAAATTTTTAAGGGAAAATGGTTTGAAATTCTCTTTGTTGGATCTTTGTGTGGTTTAGGAATCAGGGTGACTGTGTCCTCACAGAATCAGCTTCACAGTGTTCCTTTTTTTTCTATTTTGTGGAATAGTTTCAGGGGTATCGGTGTTAGCTGTTATTTGAAGGTCTGTAGAATTATACTCTCAAACCGTTTGACCATGGGCTTTTGTTTGTTTGTTTGTTTGGGAGACATTTAATGAGTACTTCTATTTTTTAAGGGTTTATTTGGATTGTTTGCCTGATCTTGATTTAATGTTAATAATTGATGTTCATTTTGTTTAGACTGTAATTTTGTGGGGTAATGGTTTTTAAAGTAAGACCTAATGATTCTTTGGATTTCCACGGTGTCTGTTATGTCCTCCTTTTCATTTCTGAGTTTGCTGATTTGGATATTGTCTCTCTGCCTTTTGGTTTGTTTGGCCAAGGGTTTGTTTGTGTTGTTGATCTTCTCAAAGAACCAGCTCTTGGTTTTGTTGTTTCCTTGTATTGTTTCTTTGTTTCTAATTATTGATTTCCTGCTGCCTACTCCTCTTCTTTTTCTTCTAGAGCTTTCATGTGTGCTTTTTAAATTGCTAGTATGGTATCTTTCCAATTTCTTTATGAAGTCATGTAGTGCTATGAACTTTCCTCTTAGCATGGTTTTCTCTTTCTCCCATAAGTTTGGGTATGTTGAGTTTTCATTTTCCTTGAATTCTAGGAAGTCTGTAATTTCTTTATTTCCTCCCTGACCCAGTGGCCATTCAGTAGGGTGTTGTTTAGTTTCCATGAGTTTGTAGGTTTTCTGTTGTTGTAGTAGTCCAACTTTATCCATGGTGGTCTGATAAAACACAAGGTGTTATTTCAGTTTTCTTGTATCTGTTGAGGCTTGATTATCATATAGCAGGAGGATTTTCTTTTCTGGTCCAGTCTAATTGTTGTTCTGTAGGCTTCTTGTATGTTTATAAGCATCTTTTTCTTTAGGTTGGGAGATTTTTTTTTTTTTTTTTTTTTTATGAGTTTGTTAAAAATATTTTCTGGTCCTTGGAAGTAGGACTGTTCATTTTCTCTGTTTCTGTTATTCTTATGTTAGGTCTTTTCATAGTATCTCAGATTGCCTGGATGTTCTGCGTCAGGAATTCTTTTAGATAAAACATTTTCTTTGATTCTTCTATCACTATCTTCTATCGCATCTTGTATGTCTGGGATTTTGTCTCCATCTCTTGAATGCTGTTGGTGATGCTTACCTATGTTGTTGCTTTCTTATGTTTTCTGTCTCTAGGATTTCCTCAGGTTTTGCTTTTGCTTTTATTGCTTTTATTTTCATTTTCAGGCCTTGAACAGTTTTATTCATTTCCTTCACTGGCTTAATTGTGCTTTCCTATATTTCTTTAATGGATTTATTCGTTTGCTCTTTAAAGGCCTCTATCATCTTTTTAAGGTTGGATTTAAGGTCATCTTATCCTTATTTATTTATTTATTTATTTATTTATTTATTTATTTATTAGTTTTTTTTTTTTGCTTTCTTACCATTTTCTTTTCTTTTTATTGTTTTTTTTCATTATTACTAGTTACATTTTATTAACTCTGTATCCCAGCTGTACCCTGCTCCCTTATGATATTATATATTATGTATACAATGTTCTGACTACATGCCAGAAGCAGGCACCAGGTCTCATTATAGATGGTTGGGAGCGACCATGTGCATGCTGGGAATTGAACTCTGGAAGAGCAGCCAGTATCCTTAACCTCTAAACCATCTCTCCAGCCCTTAAGGCCATATTTTTGTGTTTCAGTTGTGTTAGGGTATCCAGAGCTTCTTATAGGATAATTGGGCTCTGGTGGTGCCATATTGCCCTGGCTCTTATTGATTGTATTCTTCTTTTAAAAAATTCATTTTTTTAAATAAATTATAGTTTATTCACTTTGTATCCCAGCCGTAGCCCTCACCCTCATCCTCTCCCAACCCCACCCTCTCTTCCTCCCTCATCTTCTCCCAGTCCCACCTTCCCTTTCTCCATCCCTCCCTCATCTCCTCTCATGTCCCTCCCCAAGTCCACTGATTGGGGAGGTTCTCCTCCTCTTCCATCTGACCATAGCCTATCAGGTCTCATCAGGACTGGCTGCATTGTCTTCCTCTATGACCTGGTAAGGCTGCTTTCCCATTAGGGGGAGTTGATCAAAGAGCCAGCCACTGAGTTCATGTCAGACAGTCCCTGTTCCCATTACCAGGGCAACCACTTGGAGATTGAGCTGCCATGGGCTACATCTGTGCAGGGGTTCTAGGTTATCTCCATGGGTGGTCCTTGGTTGGAGTATCAGTCTCAGAAGAGACCCTGGGCCCAGATTTTTTGGTTCTGTTGCTCTCCTTGTGGAGCACCTGTCCCTTCCAGGTCTTTCTATCTCCCCCTTCTTTCATAAGATTCCCTGCACTCTGCCCAAAGTTTGGCTATGAGTCTCACCATCTGCTTTGTTATCTTGTTGGGTAAAGTCTTTCAAAGGCCCTATGTTGTTGGCTCCTCTCCTGCTCCCTGTTTTCTCCCTCTTCTGATGTCCGTCTCTTTTGCCTTTCTGAGTAAGGATTGATCATCTTACTCAGGATCCTCTGTCTTGCTTAGCTTCTTTAGGTGTACAGATTTTAGTATGTTTATCCTATATTATATGTTTATTCTCCACTTATAACTGAGTATATACCATGTGGGTCTTTCTCCTTCTGGGATACCTCACTCAGGATGATCTTTTCTACTTCTCACCATTTGCCTGCAAATTTCATGATTTCCTTGTTTTTAATTGCTGCGTAGTATTCTATTGTGTAAATGTACCACAATTTCTGTATCCATTCCTCAGGTGAGGGACATCTGGGTTGTTTTCAGTTTCTGGCTATTATGAAGAAAGCTGCTACAAACATGGTTTGAGCAAATGTCCTTCTTGTGTACTTGAGCATCTTTTGGATATATGCCTAGGAATGGTATAGCTGGATCTTGAAGAAGCACTATTCCTAATTGTTTGAGAAAGCGCCGGATTGATTTCCAAAGTGGTTGTATAAGTTTACATACCCACCAGCAGTGGAGGAGGGTTCCCCTTTCTCCACAACCTCTCCAGCATGTGTTGTCACTTGAGTTTTTGATCTTAGCCATTCTGATGGGTGTAAGGTGAAATCTCAGGGTCGTTTTGATTTACATTTCCCTGATGACTAAGGACATTGAGCATTTCTTTTAAGTGTTTCCCTGCCATTCGATATTCCTCTGTTGAGGATTTTCTGGTTAGCAAAATGGATTTTTCAAAAACTTTTTAACTTTATTTATTCAGTTGTTTACTTCACATCTCAATAGTAGTCCCTCTCCTCTCCTCCTGGTCCCACCCTCCCTCCTTTCCCCTTGCCCTTCCTCTCTCCTCAGGAAAGCTCTTCCTCCAACCTACCCCACCACTTCAAGTCTCATCAGGACTGAGCTCATCCTCTTTTATGGTGGCATGGTAAGGCAGTCTTGCCAGGCAAATTCATGACCACAACACCAGCACCTCAGGTTCTAAGATCAATAATTAATTAATGGGACCCCATGAAACTGAAAAGCTTCTGTAAAGCAAAGGACACTGTCAACAGAATAATACAGCAGCCACAGATTGGGAAAAGATCTTCACAACCCAATATTCAACAGTGGGCTAATATTCAGAATATATAAAGAAGTCAATAAATTAGATACCAACAAATCAAGTAATCTTATTAAAAAATGGGGTACAGAGCTAAACAGAGAATTCTCAACAGAGGAATCTCTAATGGCTGAGAAATACTTAAAGAAATGCTCAAAGTCCTTAGTCATCAGGGAAATGCAAATCAAAACAACTCTAAGATTCCATCTTACACCCATCAGAATGGCTGCGATCAAAAACTCAAGTGACAACACATGCTGGTGAGGATATGGAGAAAAAGGGTGGGAATGTAAACTTGTACAACCACTTTGCAAATCAATCTGGCATTTTCACAGAAAATTAGAAATAGATCTACTTCAAGATCCAGCAATACCACTCCTAGGCATATACCCACAAGTGGATTGTATTCTTATGCTGGCCTTGGTGTTGGCCAAATGTTCCCAGTGCAGAACCCCCCAGGAAGTCAAGGCTGCAGTGGAGCTCAGGGAAGAGCCCCTGCAGCTCACCTCTGGGAGCTGTGTCTCAGGTGGACCTGAATGTTCCCGGGGTCCTGCAGGCCTGTCTGCTGGCTCTGCTCCCTGTGCCCCAGGTGGACGAGGCAGGTAGGGAACAGGTGGAAGGGGCTCTACACATAATGTTGCCTGGGTACCCCATTGGCCTCTTTGGGTGGGTGGCAGCGGAGATCTGGGACAAAGTGCAGCTCACTTCTGCTGGCTGTGCCCCAGGTAGATCACCTAGGTAGGGGATAGGGAGCTGGGGCTCTGTCATAGTAACTTTCAGTTTAGTCTTCACTGCACGTTTAAAAGCATTGCCACACAACGCCAAAATTCCCTAATGCATGTAGTCCCCTGTCTTTAGAAAATTAGTGAACAAACTGAAGTCTGAAACACTGCTTTATCTTCCTGCCCACATAACTCAATATTAGGCACTGCGCTCGCTTTGCTTTAGGTAATGTCTTCTTCACTGAGTTAGTTTATTGTTTTGGTGTTATCCTCATATCTGGGTATTTGAAACTGTCTTGAGAGTCTGCCTCACTGTGTCAATTTGTGAAAGAGATTCAATTCCTTTGGGATTATCTACTCATCCACAAATCCCTGTTTTTAAAAACTTGTGGTGTAGAAGTTAGAATAAGAACATACTTCATGAATTTGATCCTGCTAAGTAGAATTACAATGGCAAGTAAAGCTGGAATTGCACCCTGAGGTGTTTATAAGCTTCCCTTTCCTCTCTATTTTCCATTTTATGTCTTCTGCACCGGTTGTTTCCTGCTCATAGCTTGCAGAATTGCATTTGAATTTGGATATGCAGCAAGGCAAAGGATTAAATACTAGAATTGGAGGATGAGAGAACAGATTTTCTGTTCCTCCTTTCTGTAGGACTGTTTTTGCTTCATTCTTAGTTTTTCCTGGGGCTGTTGTTATGAGGCTGATGATGGAAACACATGGTAGAGTTGGGTGGCCAAGTCCTAGGTAAGGCGGAACAGTGAATTTTGCAATTGTTTGACCAGAATAAGAGAGTTGTGCCTTGGGCTATTGTAGAAAATCCAGAGAGCTGGCCAGTGTTTTGGGTTTATGTATCTTGGAAGGTGATAACTGAAAAGCAGAAAAAAAATAGTTATGGTCTGGATAGGGCTTTCCCAAGAACAGACAGGCAATTTGGTCATTAGCCCAAGGAATCAACTCTAGCCTCTTGTTGTCATCTTCGGATGGGGAGGAGTGAGTGGGGTGTGCATGTGTCCGGAACTGCTCAACTCTGACAAATGTTCTGGAATTATGGGCTCTGTGACACTAGGGAAGGAGAAGAAGAGCCACCTTGGTTCTTGTCCAGACTTGGGAGCCGTCATTGCTTGTCGTTAATAACACAACTTGAATAACTGGCTGTTGCTGAGTGTAGAGTCAGTCAACAGACTAGACTAGAAGAGATCCCATTGTATATCTGAATTTACTGTTTATGTTCCATTGACTGTTTTTGTTTTTCCAGGAAGACTCTCACAGATAAAAATTAACTTTCATTTGCGAGTTGTCAATTGGAGAGAATGTATAGGTTATAGATTGAGGCTGGAGTGGGAGGATCAAGTGGTGTGTGGAAGTAAGAGGGAATATGGGGGAGAAATAGCTGAAATTAAGGGGCATTTTAGAGGTACTGTGGAAATATAATACAGTACCAGCTTCCTAAAATAGATACAGAAGAGGGCAGTCTAAATGAAGGCACCAAAATGGTGGCTTCTGCTTTCAGCTCTAGGACTGTCTGGTGCAGGCCTGTGCTCCCGTGTGCCGCAGTCTCTATTAGTTCATGTGTATCCATCTATTGATTAAAGGGTCGTGTTCTCCTGGTGTCCTCCATTCTTTCTCGCTCTTTTACTCTTTCCATCTTTTCTTCTGCAGGATTCCCTGATCTTTGAGGGGAAGGATTTGATGGAGAAAACCTGTTTAGGGCCAGGTATTCTAAGGTCTCTCGCCCAGTTCATATTTTCTGCCTGTGACTCTCTGAATTTGTTCTCATCTGCTGCAGGAGGAAGCTTCTCTGAGGAGGCTGAGCATGGCAGCGATCTAGGAGCACAGCAGACTGTCGTTAGGGGTAGAACAGGAGTATTTGCTTCTCTCTTAGGTCCCTCTAAGCAGTATCAGTTTTGGGTCTTACCTCATGGAGTGGGCCTTAGGTCAAACCTGACATTGGCTGGTTATTCTGATAGGCGCTGTGCTACCATCGCACTGCTGTCTTATAGGTAGGACAGCGTTGTTGATCACAGGGCTTGTAGCTGGGTTGGTGATTATGTTTCTCCTTTGTAGCTTGTAAAGTACCTTCTAGTATGGAACACTAGATGTAGGGTATAGGCTGTAGGTCAGGTGCTGTGACCCTTTAATACAGCTCCTCATGTGGTGACCCCCAACCATCAAATTTTCACTGCTACTTTATAAGTGTAATTTTACTAGTTACGAATTATAATGTAAATATTTTTTGAGATAGAGGTTTGACAAAGGAATTGTGACCCATAGGTTGAGAACCACTGCTTTACGTAGCCATTAGCTCAGCTTCTCAATGAGAAGTTCATTGAATTGCAAAGGCATTGTCTTCAACAACAGGGCCTTACTGTCATTTTGTGGAGAACAGCCTGGGTTGTTTGGGATTCTCCATGGGTTTGGCCAACAGCTTAATCAGGTGTAACCAGTTCCGGAAGCTTCATGTGGTGATAGTGAATGTCCAGTGGCAACTCTGTCTCCCCCATTTTGCTGCCTTTACTTAGATTGCCTTAATATATGTATCTGGCTTAGGAGGCTTCTGCTCCCAGGTTTCCATACTGCCCCTCAAACGCCCTTTAATCTTAGCTCTTTCTCCCCAGACTCCCTCCTCCTACCTTCCTGCTTTTTCCTTCCATTCCAGCCCACTCCCACCCTCATCCAGTGATAACTATACATTCTGTTTCCCTTTCATAGGGAAATCTGTTTGTTCCCCTGCCCCAGTCCCTTATTTGATGCCTGACCTCTGTGCTTTTATGGATTATAGCTTGGTTATCATTAACTTAACAGCTAATTTTCACATGTAAGTGAACATATACCACATTGTCTTTTTGGGTCTGGGTTACCTCACTCAGGATGATTTTTTTCCCCCAGTTTATCTGTTTATCTGCAAATTTCATTCTTTTTAAACTCTGAGTAATATCACAGTGTGTAAATGGCACCTTTTCTCTATCCATTCATATATGGAGGACCAGCTAGTTTGTTTTCAGTTTCGGGCTATTATGAATAAAGCAGAAATGAACATTACTGACTAAATGTCCCTGGGATGGGATGAAGCATCTGCTGGACATGTGCCCAAGAGAGTGGCACAGCTGAATCTTGGGGGAGATTAACTCCTGTTTTCCCTCTCCCACTGGCTGTGGGTTAAGTGGTTCGCCTCATTCAACATTCTTGCTCGCACCAGCCATCATTTGTGTTCCTACCTCAGCCACTCTGACGGTGCAAGATGAGACCTTGCAATAGTTTTGACTTGTATTTCCCTTGTGACTAAGCATGTTGAACATTTCCAGAAGTGTTTTTCAGGTATTTGAGTTTCTTCTACTGAGAATTCACTGTTTAAATTGGTACCTCATTTTTTTTTTAAATTCAGTTTGTTTTCTCTCTCTCTCTCTCTCTCTCTCTCTCTCTCTCTATATATATATATATATATATATATAGTTGTTTTTCATTTTTATTTGTGTGTGTGTGTGTGTGTGTGTGTTTTGTATACATCTTGGATATTGGCCCTCTATCAGATGTGTGGTTGGTAAAATTCTTTTGTTCTGTAGGCTGATGCTTTGTCCAAATGGCAGTGTCCTTTTCTGTACAGAGGCTTATCAGTTTCATGAGGTCCCACTTATTATTCTTAGTGCTTATTCTAATGGTATTCTGTTCAGAAACTCTTTTCCTATGCTAATGAGTTCAAGACTATTTTCTACTTTCTCCTTTACCAGGTTCAGTGTATCTGGTTTTATCTTGAGGTCTTCGATCCGTTTGAAGTTGAGCTTTTTTTGCAGGGTGATAAGTATAGATCTGTCTGCATTCATTGAAATGCAGCCATCTAGTTTGATGAACACAATTTTGTGAGGATGCTGTCTCTTTTCCAGTGTTTATTTCTGGCTTCTTTTATTAGAAAAAAAAGCAGGTGTTCATAGGTATATGGATTTATGTTTGGGTCTTCAGTTTGATTCCATTGAACAAACATGTTTTTTTGCACCAATACCATGCTGTTTTTATTATTATAGCTCTGCAATACAGTTTTCAGTTGAGGATGCTGATGTCTCCTTCAGTTCTTTTATTATTTAGGATTGTTTTGGCTATTCTGTTTTTGTTTTTTGTTTTTGTTTTTTTTTTCTTTTCTTTTTTCTTTCTGGGTGTGTTTTCATCTTAATCTGAAAATTGTCCTTTTAATTTCTGTGAAGAATTGTGTTGGGGTTTTGATGGTGATTGAATGGAATTTGTAGATTGCTTTTTGTAGGATGGCCATTTTTACTGTATTTTCATCCTACTGATTCATGTGTATGGGAGATCTATCTTGATATTTTTTTCAAATTCTTCATGTTTTAAAGTTTTTATCATTCAAGTATTTTACTTTCTTGGATAGTGTTACTCCAAGACAGTTGTTTTCCTTCTTTCTTTTGGTTTTATTCATTTCTTCCCAATGTTTGTTTGTGTTTTCATAGATTTATTTAATTAATTTATTCATTTACAATTCAAGGATGGCCTTAGGGTTTGTACTGTTGCAGTGAAACTCCATAACCAAGAAGCAGAAAGTTGGGAAGGAAAGGGTTTATGTAGCTTACATTTCCACAATACTGTTCATCATGAAGGTAGCAAGGGCAAGAATGCAAGCCAGCAAAGCAAGCAGAGGAGCTTCAGATCTCCCTCTCCCTCCGCCCCTCCAATCAGACCCCATGTCTTACCCCAGCTCTGTAGCAGGCTGTGGCCTTCCCTTGCTCTGTCATCCCATTCTCAGGGAACTAAGCCTATCCTGGGGGAGCAAGCAGGGCAGGAATCTGGAGGCAGGAGCTGATGCAGAGGCTGTGGTGGGGTGCGGGGTACCGGCTCGCTTCCATGGCCTTGTCATCCTTCTTACAGACCCCAGGACAACCAGCCCTTGGGTGGCACTACCCACAATGGACTGGGCCTTCCCCATCGATCACTAAGAAAACGCTCTAGAGCCTGGCCCACAGCCTGATCTTTTGGAGGCATTTGCTCAATTGAGGTTTCTTTCTCTTGATGACTACAGGTTGTGTCACATTGACATAAATCTAGTCAACACAGGAGCCTCTGTCATATTCCAAAAGGCTATTTTAAGGAAGGTCTTTGTGTTGTGTTTCATGCATATTGCATTTCTCAGGCTCACTGTGTAGGTTGCTAGGCTCCAGTAGATGCATACTGTCCTGGCTGCTCTTGATTATTATGCTGGTGTCTAGGCATCTGGGTTTTGGATGATTGTAATTCACGGTGCCTATGTCTGGTCTTTGTCGGGTGAGTGTGCTGTTCCTTGGTTTCTGTTGCCTTCTCTGGTTCTGGGGTGTGGGAGCTGTGTGTTGTGTGGTAGGGGATGCTTCTGGGCTGCTGATAGCTGTGGCCGCTGGCAGTTTTGCGTGGAATGTGTTTCCAGGTATTGGGAGCTGACACTGGGGAATGGGGATGGACTAGGAAGCAGGGTTGAGGAGGTGCACAAGAGGGAGGGAAGTAGAGTGCTCCCCCAGGATAGGCTTAGTTCCCTGAGAATGGGATGACACAGCAAGGGAAGGCCACAGCCTGCTACAGAGCTGGGGTAGGACGTGGGGTCTGATTGGAGGGGCGGAGGGAGAGGGAGATCTGAAGCTCCTCTGCTTGCTTTGCTGGCTTGCCTGCTTCTTGGGCAAGATTGGCTGGCAGGTTCCAGGGAGTGCCTGCTGCAGTTGGGGTAGGCTAACAGGAGGAGTGGGGAAGGAGGCTGGAGAAGATCTGTGTGCATCTGAAGACGGAACCTGCTGCCTAGGTTCTGTTTCGGGGCCCAGTGCTTTCTGATTGTCTAGCTTCTTGCTTTTATGGAACTGCTAGAAACCTGAGGTCCAAGAGAGCTATGACTGTGCTTAGCCTGAGTAAGTACCAAGGTAGATGGGATTTTAAAATTGCAAACATTGTATCTTAAATTGGGCTCCTCACTGGAGTCTCCTCCGGAAGAACTAGGAGAGTTTGCCACTTTTTTCTGGTTTCACAACTATCCCTGCCCCTCTTGTACCCACATGAGGGATGTTTGAGGGAATGTGCTCAGAAGTTGTTCCTGAGATGACTGTCGGAGTGGAAAAGGAGACCTGCAGCAGGGTGCAGAGTTGGGCAGGTGCTGAGGTGGGGCCAGTACCACACTGCTGTCTTGGGGAGGTAGAAAGGTAGTCAGGAGCATCCTTTTTAGTGGCTGTCATTCGTAATCTTTTTTCTTCTGTGTGTCACAAGCACATTTGGTGACAACCTCCCCCCCTTCCTCAGAGTGTTTTGTACACGCCTATTAGGGATTTAATCTTTCTAGTTCCTTTTCGGCAACCGTCCCTGGTGAAACATGAAGGAATTGTTGAGACTTGAGGTTCATTGTCTTAGTTGCTTTACTTCTACCCTCTATCTTGTTTTAATTTTGAGGCAGGGTCTTTCTCTGTAGCTCTGGCTGTCCTGGCGCTCGATACATGGACCACACTGGTTTCAAACTCAGAGACATCCTCCCGTCTCTGCCCTCCCAAGTGCTGGGGTTAAAGCACGTGCCACCCCACCTGGCTCCGAGTTGGATTCAGGTATATGAGAATATGCACTGCAGTACTTCCAGGCCTCTGGAGTAGGCCATGGTGGGTTGTGCCCGCGGTGTGTGCTCCTTCCCCCAGTCCCATCTCCGCAGCTGCCCTTGGTTCTGTGGCCCATTGTAGTCACACTGCTGCCGAGAGCTCCGCGCAGCTCAGGACTCGCGAGAAGTCTTTCTGAGATTAGACCTGGGCTGCAGTGGGCCCCAACGTGGCGTTCGTAGTTTGTCACTCTTGTTTTTCCTTCTAGCTAGATACTTCGCATTGCTTTGTTGTTGTTTTGTGAAAGAACAGACTTCTGATTTTAAAACCGAAGGTGAAGAAGTGGTAAAAACAGAGGAGTGAGATCAAGGGATGGGTTAAAATGCCAAGGCTGTGATCCTTAGTGCGTTTCCCTCGTGATTGTCCTCACTTTAAAGAACGCCTCTTCCTTCCTATTGTCAAGTACTACCTGCTGTCAGCTGGAGAGGGACTAAGTCAAGCAACTTGTCAAAAGACCTTCTAAGCTCTCTTCATATGGTTAGCAGAAACAGAGCTGGATTTTCATTTCTTCTTTCATTCAACAGGAGTCCCTTTCATGTTTGAAAATTGAAAACGCCTGTTTTTCAGTGTGGAGCGAGGATGTGTGTGCCCTCTGGCACACCTGTTTCTAATTTCCTGACTTGAAAGCATAACCCATCAAAAGGAGCAGAAAAACAATTTCTTTCTGACACGCTGCGTGGCCCTTACTGGACTCGTGGACGTGGTGGCTTAGCCTTCTTGGTTCGTCAGTAGAAGTTTCTTGTTAGAGACAGAATTTCACTTAGTATAACCAGTGCCTTTTACAGCACAGGGCCATTTTGGTATTGTTCTGTTGTGGTGCTGAAAGATCTTTTTAGTTCAGGAAATTTACTTAAAATAAGTTGTACTTAGAAAAATATGTAGAAAAAACTTTAAAAATTTTAAATATTAAATTTAGCTGAACAGTGTATGTAAGCTAATCAGTGAGCTGAATGATCAGGGATAGGGCTTGGGTGAGTGTGTTTGAATTCCATACTGGTGTTTAACATAAATCAAATATTTCCAGTATGTTACTTCAGGTTTCTTTCTACTTTGTACTCTTGCCAGATTAAATGACTGTGAGGCACTATGTGTTGACTTTGAATTTTTAAATTGATAATTTGTTGCTGTGAAAGCTGTACAGGGCATAACTCATCAATTTCTGAAGCTATCTAATATGTCTGATGTTGGCAAGCCTTTATGAGAAACTGGTGTATAGGGACTCTTTAGGCGTAGTTTTCAGATGCTTAATGTGTGGATCTTCAGGTTTGTGTTTTCTGTTCCTAAGGTCTTTGGGAATAACCATCTCTTTGTTTTGTTTGATTTTCTTTTTTGGAGACTAAGTCTCCCTATGTAGTGCATGTTGGCCTTGAACTTGTGATCCTCCTGACTCAACTTCTTAATGCTGGCATTGCAGCTGGTTTGCCAGTGGCTGGGAAGTCAAAGTGTTGAAAGGTTATTTCACTATTTATTTATCTTTCTGAGGGGCACGTGTGCTACTGCACGTGTGTGGAAGACAGGACAACTTGTAAGAGCTGGTTTTCTCCTGGTTGGTGGGTCCCGGGGAGCAAGTGCAGCTGGTCAGTCTTGCTGGCAAGTGCCTCTAACCCGTCTCTCTGGCCTTATTTTACTTATTATTGTCATGTGATACACATGTATGATGTCTGCACGTGTACATGTTTGTGTGTATATGTTCTGGATCCAATTATTTCCTTTCACCGTGGGCTGTAGGGCTCGAGCTCAAGCTTTCAGGTGTGTGCTGCTGAGCCATCTCATTTGTCCAGGGATAGTAATCGTGATTATATTCTCAGTCATTGTTTTTAATTTTAACATTGTAGCTTCTCAGACAGACATGTGTGAGTTACCTGGAGGTTTAATTTAAAATACAGAGTATGATCTGGCAAGTCTGGGATGAGTCCTGGGGATTTGTCTCATTTTGTAAGCTTCCAGGAGGTACCGGTAGGCAGAAGGCCATTTCAGTGGGCAGAATGGTCCTCCCAGCTGTGCCTCATCCACAGGCTCCCATCAGATACAACTTACCACTCTGTTCTGTTTCCTTGTTGTGTTTGATGGTGACGAAAGTAAAAAGATGTGACTGTGGGGTATTCCTGGCAGCGTTAAATGAATACATTTGCAAGTTATAGTTTGAGCCAGAGGAGCATAAAACCGCTGTGAGAGGCTAACATAGTGGTGCGTTTGTTTGTCAAGCCTTGTAGAATACACCAACCCTCTACCTGAGTGAGGCTTTTGAAAATGGGACTAGATGAGACAAGCTGCTCATTGTAAGTGGCGAGGCAGAAAGACGTAATGGTAATTTCGTACTTGCTTGTATTTTTATTACCTTTTTATTGAATATGTATCATGGTTTCTCGTTAGCAAGTCACATTGTGACCCAGACTATCATACAAGCCATGACCAAAAGGCTTCTTGTACTTTCAGAGTTTGTCCATATCTGCTGGGGTACATTTATTGACATATAGGTATTGGTTTTTATTGGTTAAAATATCTAAAGTGAGTGCTGGCTGGTAGAAAGCATACACAGTTATTCAAAACTCACAGTTTCTTATATAGTACATACATAGTTACTTACAAAAAGCTAGCTGTTGTAGAGTTGTGGACTTTAATTAGAATCCCCAGTGATTTTTAGCTCAGAGTGTGTCTGTTCTGACTGGAAGAGTATGCGTATTCAGGAAGCACATTGTGTTGGGGCATAGTTAGATCTGTAGTGAGACTCGACTTTGCGTGCTAATGTAAGGCATGGATTAGAAGAAATGCATTCACTGGGTCCAGGACATCTTCCCTCATGAAGGAGAGACATGTAGATGTATGCTGATTATTACGCACAGTTCTGTGACAGTTTTACACATGTATACAATGTATTGTAGTCATTTGCAGCCCTGTTACCCTTTCTTGTTTCCCTCTTCCTCTCTATAAACCTCCTCTTTGTTGTACATATTCTTACTTCTCTGACTTATTTCTGTTGATTTCATTTTACGCTTTAGGATCAGTTTCTTTGTGGTAGCTTTTCTCATCAGAATTATAATCAGTTTCAATCTGGAGTACATAGAAGGAGTAAGGTGCTGGGCTTCGCCCAGTAGAGCCTGTGCAGGCTTAAGTCATTAAGGTCATAGACAGTTGTCAGCAGCTCCCAGTTCCTCTTTCTGCTCCATTGGGGGATCTCTACTCTTCTTATCCACTGCTACAGTTTGCCTTAAATGTCAAGATTAGCCCAGAAGACGACATTTTCTGCAGCTTTCTTCCTTTTGTTCTCTCTCTCTCTCCCCCCCTTCTGTTTCCCTGATTCCATTCCTCTTGCACCCTCTTTCCTACTGCCCATGGTTTCTTGATGGGCTCAATTCCAAGATTTATTCCCGTTGATGCTGACGGTGCTATGGTGTATCACACACAGAATTTGTGTGCTCTTCTTTGCCACAAGACCTGGAAGCTTCTGAGGAAGAGGCTGGGGGTGGGTTGAAAATGTTATAGATCGTACATAGTGAATACTTGCTGGGTTGTATTCAGGGATTCTTTGTGTATTTTGGAGAATTGTCAAACAGATTCTGATTGGCAAATGAGTCACTTGCTTCACATGGAGAAATCAGAGTTAGTGCTTTGTCTTATACATTCTGATATACATAGACTCTTGTTTTATTTAGAGGATAGTTTAAATTTGGTGTAATTTTATCAAAATATACTATTCTCTTAAAACTCTTCCCTCACTGATACTAAAATGATTTTATGGTTTTTTTTTTTTTTTTTTTTTTTTTTTTTTAATTTACAGTATTTGTAAAGTGTTAAGCAATCAGGTACAAAATTTTTATAGATCTTGATGCTTTGGTAAGTGCCCAAGTTAGGGATAGGTGGTGTGCCTCTGCTAAACAGTGAGTTTAGTTAGCTGTAACTGCAGTAAGTTGAGGAACACCTGCAACAATGTTCTTGGAGTTCCGTGGAACAAAATGGCAGCTTTGGCTTCACTGCTGAAGATGTAATGATGTGTAAAAAGTAATTCAGAGGTGGAGCGGCTGCAGGTAACTCAGCCTGAGTCTCTCTTGGTGAGCACAGTTCTCCTTCTCTTGCTTGTTTTGTTGTCTTCACTTTTGTCTTCTGTCTTGGGATTATATCAGAGTTCTGCATTAGCAGAAAAAAAAAATCATTTGGTAGCTCTTTTTTCCCCCTTCTCAGATGACTCTGGCTGACCTAGTTCTCAGCCTCCTGAATGTTGGGATTACAGGTATGTGCCGCTTTGCCCACCTGTAGGGCTTTTGTAAAAGAACATTTTCCTTCAGGATATCTAACAGACTTCTTTTTATATTTTGTTGATTGCTTAATGGTCTCATTTTGTTTATGACCAGTCACTGACCAAGGGCTGTCGTATTATTCAAGCGCTAACCATGGACACAGGGCATGTTGATAGGTTGTGTACACTATGGTGGGTGAGGGGAGTAAAGCGGAAAACGAAATGGGGCTTTATTAGGCAAGAAGAACAGGGCAAAGGGTAAACACACACAAGTACCCCATCCCCCTGCTGCTGAGAGTTGCCAGCATTTTGTGATCACTAATAAAGATATCGATAATAACATTGTGTTACATATGTGCAGTTGCTAGGCACTTAAGATTGTTCAGTCTCCTTCTCATCTTCTGGTGAGAGATCTGGAGTTCAGGTAGACTAAATATTACCTAAGCACCTAAAGAATATAAAGACTTTTTACTTACAGGTGGTGGAGAAATTTGAGGGAGAAGAAAAAAAGCTAAATTTAAGTTAAATCTTTTAAAAATTGTAAATATTATGAACTATATATTTAGATAGTTTAAAAAAACACGTACTTTTCATGTAAGTTTGTTCTCCACAAAGCCATGCCTTTTACCATTCATTTTGACTAACAGAGAAGTGGCTGTGGAAAATGGATGTTTTTGTTTTGAAAAATCAAATACAGTAGATGAAAACAATGCCACCACAAAGTTTGTTTATATCTTCATTTCACTTAAGCTGAATGGATGAAATGAGGTCTGGCCTTTTTCATATTGTTTATGTTCTGCTTTGCTTCTTGGCTCTGGGGCAGGGTTCCCAGTTCTGTGAGGTTTTATTTTCCACTCAAGTATCATTTGCAGGATTATGTTGAAAATCAATAAAAATATTCCTGTTCAGTAAGCATTGTAATTGTACTAATATGATATAATGCAATGTTGTTTCATCAACATTTTAAATATCTTTTAAATGTGCTTTCTTAGCTTCAGTCTACCTTTTTAAAGACGAGGGAGGAAGAAGGTATTAGGCATAACTAACCACTAATATCTAAATGAAGGGTCATTTGAATGCCTGACTCTGTTTCACTTCTTTTAATATAAGGACATAATTAAGTGTTTGATCTATATTTCACCTCTTTGTAATAGAAACAGCGTATGTAAATAAAACACATAAAATTAAAGTAACTGAGTTTGATTTTGTTTGGTTTGGTTTTGGGATAGGATTTCAGTATGTTGCCCAGACCGGGCTTAGAGTAGTGATCTCCTTGCCTCAGCCTCTTGAGGGGTGTCTATGACTTGCCACCGTGTCTTTTTTCTTGTTTCTCATACTAAGTTTTCATGTGGGCAGTTATGGAAGCTCAGCGGCAGCCTAGCCACATGTGTCTGATAGGCCACTGGTGCTGCTGGCACCTTTGTGGGACAGCCAGAAACCGACTTCAGTTGATGCAAGAAGACACTTTATCCTTGCTTTCTTTCCCAGAAGCCTCAGATCCTTTATGTCTGTTGTAGCCTCTGTAGCAAACTTGCAGGAGTTCTGGAGTTCTGATGTGGTGGTTCAGGGTTCTTCAGAACTACAAAAGTGAAAGCCATTAAGCCTCTGAGGGGTTTACTCTGAGATTGCTATTGCATTTATTAAGAGTAAACCAGAGTATCACACTGGAATAGAAACAGTCAATAGCAGTTTGGTTCACCACAGTCCATCTCTGGGGACTAGTTAACGTATTATATTTTTCTTTTCTTCTTCTTTTTTCAACCAGTGCCCTTTTGAGAGTCTGAAAACTTTGTGTTCTTTTCCTACTGAATACATGCACAGGCTGGTAGTAGTCTAGGAATATCGGTTTGAGATAGTCATGGTTTAACTTATAAATTGAGTAAATCTCAAGTTAGGGTCTTAATTTCTTCTCTTGTTTCTATGATGAAATATCCGGATGCCAGCCCTGAAGATACCTGATAAACCAGGGTCAGATGAAAGGGGAGGAGGTCCTCCCCTATCAGTGGACTTGGAAAGGGGCAGGGAGGAGACCAGGGAGGGAGTGTGGGGTTGGGGAGGGAATGAGGGAGCGGGATACAGCTGGGACACAGAGTTAACAAAATGTAACTAAAAAGAAAAAAAAAAAAAAGAAATATCCGGATGAGAGCAACTTAGGAAAGAAAAGATTTTATCTGGCTGGCAGTCTTAGGTAAGACAGTTCCATCATTGTACCGAGGTTTAAGGCAGGGACCTGAGGCCAACTAATCATATCCATACAACTTGAAGAGGGGGTAAATGTAAACGTGCTGCCAGTGCCTAGCTTGTTTCTCCGCTTGGACACTGGCCGAGACCCTCAGCCCAGGGAATGGTGCCACCTGCAGTGGGCTGTGTCCTCCATTGTCAGTGTCATCACGGCAATCCCCCGCAGACATGCCCACCTGGCACAGACAAGTCCTCACAGAGACTCTCTTCTCAGCCAAGTGTCAATTAAAACGAGTTACATAGCCAAGTGTAGGAGCACACGCCTTTAATGCTAGCACTTGGGAGGCAAAGAAAAGTGAATTCATGGCTAGCCTGGTCTACCCAGTAAGTTCCAGGACACCCAACTCTTTATAAAGAGAAAAGAGACCCTTTCTCAACAAAAACGACCAACTATTTACTGCAGTTTACAATTTAAGTAATTATTTTTACGCACTTGTTAAAAATTCTGTTCTAACTCCTTAAAATAATTTTCCTGATTTCATTTTGTTCTTGTCACTGTTCTTAATAATTTGTTTTTCTAATAACAATAAATGTTTGTGTGTCTTATTTCTGCTTTGTTTGTGTAGATATCTGTACTAGTTCATGTGCATGTGTATGTAGAGGCTAGAGATCAACATTCAGTGTCTTTACACTCTACCTTAGTTTTGTTTTTTTTTTTTTACTAATTTTTTTTTTCGAGACAGGGCTTCTCTGTGTAGCCTTGGCTGTCCTGGACTCCCTTTGTAGACCAAGCTGACCTTGAACTCACAGAGATGTGCCTGCTTCTGCTTCCCTGAGTGGTGGGATTACAGGCGTGCACCACTGTGCCCAGCTCTACCTCACTTTTAAAAGTGTATATTTTTTTCATTTTTAACAAGTTTATGCTTGTATTCATTGAAATAAGGTCATATCTACTGCCATTTCTTTCTTCCTCTACTAACCACCATATTCCCCCATAAAGTCTCCTCCTCTCTGCCTTCCCAACTTCATGTCTCTTGCTTTGTTTTGTTTTGAGTCAGGGTCTCACTATATAGCCCAGACTGGCCTAGAACTTGCTAGCAAGACCTGGCAAGGCCGGACATAGGTCCATCTGTCTCTTCTTCCTACTTTCTGGGATTAAAGAGAGTTGCCACCTACAAGAAGTGTAGGGATAAACATGGAACAGAGATTGAGGGAATGGAAAGCCAGTGACTAGCCCAACCTGAGACCCATCCCAAGGGAGAGAGCCAACTCCTGACACTGTTAATGACACTCTGCTATGACTGCAGACAGGAGCCTAGCATGACTGTGCTCTGAGAGGTTTCATCCAGCATCTGATGGAAACAGATGCAGAGATCCAGCCAAACAATAGGCTGAGCTCAGGGAGTGCTGTGGAAGAGTGGGAGGAAGGCTTGAAGGGGCTGAAGGGGTCAAGGACACCACAAGAAGGCCTACAGAGTCAACTAACCTAGGCCTTTGGGGGAACACAGACTGAAGCACCAACCAAAGAGCATGCATGGGCTGGACCTAGACCGACTACACATATGTAGCAGATGTGCAGCTTGCTCGTCATGCAGGTCCCTAACAATGGGAGCAGGGGCTGCCTCTGACTCTGTTGCCTGCCTTTGGATCCCTTTCCTCGCTGGGCTGTCTTGTCAGGCCTCAGTAGGAAAGGATAGGCTTAGTCTTGCTGTGACCAGAGATGGTAGAATAGTTTGATACCTCTTGAGGACTTCCCCTTCTCTGAGAAGTAGGAGAGGAGGGAAGGGCATGAGGGTGGGACCAGGAGGAGAGGAGGGAGGGGCTGAGATTAGGCTGTAAAGAGATTAAATAAGTGAGTAAGTAAGTGAGTAAATGAAGAAAAAGACTGAAAGAAAAAAAAAGATAAAGTGTGCTAAGCACTGTTTTGTTTCTGTGAGCCTGATTTGCTTAGGGTTACACAGTGTTCGTGCCCTTGCATTATTTCCTCTCATCTGCTTATCCTATTTAGTGCAGTGTCCTTCCATATTGTCACACATGATTGGGTTTTTATTATTAAAGCTTTAATAGTACTCTACTATATATATATTATTTATTATTTATATATTTATTATTTATATATAATATATAGTATATATATTTATTATTTTATTTATTGATACATAGGGCATTTCCATATTATGGCTATTTTGAGCAATGCTACAATGAACATGCATGTATAGATGTCTTAACAAGCTTTGTCTATATTCCAAAAGTATATCGTTGTATTATGTTGTAGTCTGGTATTTTAATTTTCTGGGGAACTACTGCAGCATTTTGCATGATGGCTGGATCAATTTACATTCTCACCAGATATGTAAAAGAGCTCCCCTTTCCCACCTCCTCACCAACCCTTGTTGTCTTTGATCTTTAAACAGTAGCCACTCTGGAAATTATTAGTTGAAACCTCATTATGGTTTTGATCTGCATTTCCCTAGTAATTAGTGATATTGAGTACTTCTTCATATGTTTGCTGGCTGTCCTGTTTGAGAGAATGCCTTATTTAGGTCCTTTGGTCATTTTTTTAAATTTGGAGGTTTTTTGCTAAGGGAGTTGTGTGAGTTTTCTTTGTGTGTTTTTTATATTAACCCTTATCAGAGAGTTTGTTCTTCCTTAATTGTGTGACATGTCTTAATGGAACATGGTTCTGCGTGCTTAGCTTTGCCGTTACTGTTTTTGGTTTTGTCATGATATAAAAACATTTCTGAGATCAGTGATTTAGAACTTTACCCCTGTATTTTCCCTTTAGGAGTTCTGCAACTTAAGTCTTTGAAGTGAATTTGGGGAATGATACAAGGATCAATTTTTATTTTAAAAGTATCTGTGAATCCAATTTCCCCAACCTCACTTGTTAACCTTGTTTCAGTTTCTCACAGGTAACATATTTGAATAAACAGTCCAAGTTTTGAGAGTACAGTTTTGAGAGGTTGTAAAACGTTCGGGAGGTTGGACCTAACTGGAGGAAGTGAGTAACTGGGGTAGGCCTTGAAGGACAGCCCTTTCCAGTGCTTTTTCTGCTATGTGCAGCAACAGTGCCTTCAAACACGGTCCAAAGTTAATTTGTCTGTAAACTGATTTTGTCGTATTTGATCACAGTCATAACAGAAAACTAGCTAACATACCCACCCTTCTTTTATGGTTTTCTCTCAGCCCTTCTCCTGTTTGCGGGCTGCTGACTGGTACTAGGAGAAGACTGTCTGTATCAGCCTTAACGGAAGAGGCTGTTTCCTCTCCTGTTTTATTCCTGGTCTCTAGCTTTCTGCTGCTTGTCACTTGGCCAAGCTCTTAAATGCCTGAGAGTGTTGACGTCGTTCACTTCTACTGTGTTCTAGGTCTTGGACTACTCAATAAAATGGGTAGGAAAGATTGTGAAGGGGTTCAGATTTGTTCTGCGGCTGGGGATTTTCTTGATTCTGATTCATGTTAGCCCAAATGTGGTCTGTCACTCAGAGTTATTGATGTTCAGCTTGTTTGTCCTTGTCTTCTTCAAAGCCATTTTTGTACCTATACTGTTTCCTCAGGAGCAAAAGGGGTCATAAGCCACTTTGCTGTTAGCAAGGTGGGAATTATATTCATTGAGATAGGCTTGCATCTTCATTTCATTTACAACTTTTAAATTGGTTTTGTGGCTTGTTTTGCCTGCTCTGTTAGGGCAGGAGTGACAAGCTCTTGTAAATGCCTCCATTAAAACAAGATGCAGGATGATCTTGGGGAAGTGCTATTCCCAATTGTCTGAGAAAGCGCCAGATTGATTTTCAGAGTAGTAGCCCATGGCAGCTCAGTCTCCAAGTGTGTTCCTTGTAAGGGGAACAGAGACTGTCTCTGACATGAACTCAGTGCCTGGCTCTTTGATCACCTCCCCCTGAGGGGGAAGCAGCCTTATAGGACCACAGAGGAAGATGAGACCTGATAGGCTAGGGTCAGAGGGAAGGGGAAGAGGACCTCCCCTATCAGTGGACTTGGGGAGGGGCATGGGAGAAGAGAAAGAGAGGGTGGGATTGGGAGGGGACTAGAGGGAGGCCACAGCTGGGATACAAAGTGAAAAAACTATAATTAACAAAAAAAAATTAAACAAGAAGCAGCAGCAGCAGCAGCAGCAGCAGGAGGAATCTCTCTTGAGCCATGGAGGCCTTCACTACATATTCTGGGGTTGTAACCTCCCCCTCTGTCAGTGACATCTGTGGTCTTTGATAATCCTATCATTGTTTCCTTGTTTGTAAGAAGACAAGACTCTTTTAGATTCCTCTTGGATGATTTCCTCAGCCACCTAGAGCGCCACCTTTCCCTGGGGTTCTTTCTTTAACAGGAAATCTAACACAAAGGTGGTAGCATAACTGAGAGTATTTTTATGCGCTGCCGCTGGGGATGATGGCTCTGTGGCTTTGGCACAGAGTTCCTGTTTCTATCACTATTTTGCTGGAAGTCAAAATGGGGACATTTCACCTATAGGTTTAAAGCCATAAGGTTGTGTATTTTTAAATAAAATCATAGGTGTCTGAGTTTTTGATTGAGGTCTGTGAGCGCTATGGAATTGATAGGTGGGTTTTCATGGAATAGCCTGTGAATCTCCTGATACATTATAGAATCTTTTGGCGAAGCTATATTATCACAACCTGGGAGAGATTAAGAAGCACAGTTTTTAAATTTTGGATAAAATTATAAGTAGATCTCTGTGTTGTACTTAGAATGGTGTAGTCGTATATAACTCATTCTTTTACTAGTGTTAGTGCTTCACAGTTGTGTAAAACAAAGCCATGAATAACGCCTCCCCTTTGCCCCAGAACTAATTTCAACTAGGCCATCCGGTTTTTGCCTTATATATTTACATGCTTGTTTTATTAATTTGTGATAAGTTAACTTTGGGTGATTTCTGTATTAGTATTCCTCAAAGTTTAGTCTGATCCAGATAATTTAATATGCTGCCATTTTTTCCACTCATCAGAACGTTTGTGTCCTTTTGTACCCTCAAATCACTCAAGCTAGGCTCGTGAATAAAGAGATAAACAGTGGCTGATCAGTAGACTTAAGACTTTTTTTGTTGTACTTCATATGACTTCTAAACACTGAATGCTGTTTTAAGCTTTGAGTACAATTTAAAAAGCAATGAAATTATTTATATTGCCTTTCTATTGTAGTAGGAATTATTGGGAAATAACATCAACTCAGACTTCTCTTTTCAGTTTTTAAAGAGGTCTGGAAATTGAAATCAACCTCATAAATCACATCTGAATTTTAACTTATTAAGAAAGTTATTAATGATACTATTTAATAAATATGGTTGTCTTGGTAGTTATGTTAAATTTATGGTATAGCATAAGGATCTTGCTTATATTCTTTTGTTTGTGGACCTTATTGTACACATCTAACACACATGTATTTTACATTATACCTACACATTAGATGCTTATAATCATCTCTTGACTTTTTTGGCTAATATATACTACAGCTTTGAAGCAAAATAAAAATCTAAATTTTTTCATTTGGTATATGCTTTGGGAACTTACTGTTTCCAGGACATTGTGAATAAAATTTGGGCCTACTACCACCTAAGGTTTAGTGCCAGAACCTGTTGAGCTTTTTGTTTTCAGATTATTATTACTTTAATTTTGACCATGGGTCCAGATTTTTCTTTTTTGAAAGACTTATTTTTATTTTATGTGTATATGTGTTTGTGTCTATGTGAGTGAATGCCACATACTTAGAAGAACCTGTGTTTTTGTTTGTTTGTTTGTTTTGTTTTGTTTCTGGCTTGTCTTTCCTTATTTATGTGTTAGAACAGTAAGTGTAAGACTTGGATCTTTTGATTTTAATGACAGCAGTTCACTTCTCTTACTTGTCAGTTAGGGATGACATACCTTCTAAGTCAGCTGTAAACACTCAATAAAATGTTGGTGAAAGCCCCAAGTATACAATAATTGGTCATTTAATGGTAAATCACCAAGTCAGGGACCTTTCCCCATTCATTGTAAAGCTTCTTTATAGTTGGAGTTAATCTAAATGTGCTTTTATTAATTAATGTTTGAAAAACATTTTCTCCTAAGTGGTCTATCCATTGTAAGCACTTAAACAGAAGTATGAATAGTCATAGCAGTAATAACAACATTATGTTGTTATTACCATTGAGACAGAACTTACTTTGCATCCCAGCCTGGTCTGGAATAGTCTCTTTAGTCCTGGCTGCCTTAGTCTCAGTGACCCTCCTTCCTTATCCTTCCTAGTGCTGGGATTAGAAGTGAGCCATGACACCTTGTTTGCAACTAAATTTTAAGTTTAGATTCATTGAGGTTCTAAAAGTACTTACTGGTATAAATACTCTGTTTTGGGAACATTAATGCCATGTACATGAAGCCATTTGAGCTTTCAAATGAGGAGACCAAGGTGAGGATATGCCAAGTGATTCACCTCAGGGTTTGCATCGGGGTTGGCCCGTATCCACGTTCATTTTCTTACAGAAAAGACGCTAGGTAAGAGACTGGCAAAGAGCATCAATGAGGCACCACAGTGTTACTTCTTAAATGGCCATTGCCATTGATAAAGGTCTCAGGTTTGGATAAGCCTAATGCTTTCCCGCGTAATGCATTTCTCACTTGAGTACCACAGTACTGACCCACACTTAGGGACAAGAACAATTGGAAACACATAGAAACACACTTGTGCTGTAGGCAGGTGCTTCTCATTTGAGAAAATCCCCCTGTCCATTTGTACATGTCCTTTTAGTGTATGCTTTAGCTAAGACTTACAACAGCAGAAAGATACTGTTTCATCATGGCCCTTGTAGTGCACACAGAGTAAATCTCACACAGAGATGCCGTTTGACAGAGAAGAAGGCAGCAAGTAGAGGTTGGGGAGGAGGGCAGTTGTGGATGAGCTGTGGCCTTTAATGTGACACGACTTTCTTTAGTGGAAGGTCTTTTACTTACGTTTCAGCCTCTTTAAGTATGGTCTAATTTGTGACAGTATCACATTTACAGAACCGAAAAATTTACCTGTTGTGTAGCTAATTGTTTCGACAGTGAAAATGTTTATAGTTTGTTTATATCTTTTCGGTAAAACTGCGGCTAGTGATAAACACTAGATAGGAATTTATGTCTCAGATCAGATGTTCTGTGTTCCGCTAGACCCGATTCACATGTTTTTCTCTCATGATTAAGTATGGGATTTAATGCATATCTTAATCATATGCATTGCCCTACTTGTTTTCTATTTTCCATGCTTTTATTTTTGGGAAAAAAAAAAAGGGAGAAAGAACAGGTCTGGACAGAACAAAAGTACCCAAAGGGCTATGAGAGTCGGGTTGGGCATGTGGACCCGGCCCCGCTACCACCTTTGACCACCCTGGGCCTCGGAGGCCTACCTGCAGCTAATTGGTGTAACTGGTGGCTGGGCGACTGCCAGGAGTGTGTTGCAACAAAGCTAGCAGGTGATAGTGGCCATTCAGGGTCTGCTGGCCTCCAAGGCTAACTGCATCCACTGTCCGGCCGCTACATGCTCTCAGGCTGCAGCGCCACACACACAGCGCCCTGATCGTTTAAAGATAGTACCTCTTTTCATCTTCTGAAAGCTTCTATTTCTTTTCCTACAATTCTTTGACTTGCTTGGTTAGAGTCACACCAAGGTACTTTATGTCCTTTGTGACTGTTGTGAAGTGTTGTGGATTGTAAATATTTACTACTGATGTATCTTTTAGTAAAGCTGTGGTTATTCCTAAACAGCTGTATAACCAAATCACCACACAGAGACTAGGATTTCTTTAATTAACCTAGAGCACAAGGCTGGGCAATAGTTTCTCCATCCTAAACCTCTAAGCCCTCATAGTTTCCTCCCATTCAGATTCACCCATTCTACTTGCTTTTAGTGATATCTTAGCTCGGTTCATTTCTCCACATGGTTCCAAGACCTCTCCTGCAGATTGTCCTCCTCTCCCCTCCTGCTCCCTTCCTCCCCCTTCCACTCTGGAACAGGATGTCCCCCCCCATCCTCTCCATTGCTCAGCATTGTGGCTGGTTGTTTTAATTGACAATTTAGAGAACAAATGGTAGCATGTTTACACAAACTTGAGACAGGTGATGCTTAGAATAAGCATTACAGTGCACTGTCCAGATTGAAACTAGACACTGGGGGAGAGAAATCAGCATTTGAATGAACAAGGTAAATTGTATACATTCCAAAAGAACATTATACCAACAGTGAAGGGTGTTGTTTCCCTAATTTCTTTCTCAGCCCATTTGTCTTTTGTATACAGGAGGGCTACTGAATTTTTTTTTTTTTTGAGTTAATTTTGTATCCAGCTGAAGGTGTTTGCTGAAGGTGTTTATCAGCTGTAAGAGTTCTCTGGTAGAATTTTGGGGGTCACTCATGTATACTATCATATCATCTGCAAACAGTTGATACTTTGACTTCTTCATTTCCGATTTAAATCTCGTTGATCTCTTAATTGTCTTGTTGTTCTAGCAAGGACTTCAAGAACTATGTTGAAGAGACATAGAGAGAGTGGCCAGCTATGCCACTCCTAGGCATATATCCAATATATGCTCAAGTATACAACAAGGACATTTGCTCAACCATGTTCGTAGCAGCTTTATTTGTAATAGCCAGAAGCTGGAAACAACTGTGATGTCCCTAAGTTAAGGAATGGATACAGACATTGTAGTACTTTTACACAATGGAATACTACTCAGCAATTAAAAAACAAGGAAATCATGAAATTTGCAGGCAAATGGATGGAACTAGAAAAGATCATCCTGAGTGAGGTATCCTAGAAGCAGAAAGACACACATAGCATATACTCTCTTATACATGGGTATTTAGACGTATAATATAGGATAAACATACTAAAATCTGTACTCCTAAAGAAGCTAGGCAAGAGTGAGGACCCCGGGTAAGATGGTCAATCTTCACTTAGAGAGGCAAATTGGACAGACATCAGCAGAGGGAGAAAACAGCAAAAAGGATAGGAGCCTACCACAGAGGGCCTCTGAAAGACTCTACCCAGCATGATATCAAAGCAGATGCTGAGACTCATAGTCAAACTTTGGGCAGAGTGCAGGGAATCTTATGAAAGAAGGGGAAGATAGAAAGACCTGGAGGGGACAGGGGCTCTACAAGGAGAGCAACAGAACCAAAAAATCTGGGCCCAGGGGTCTTTTCTGAGACTGATACTCTAGCTAGGGACCACCCATGGAGATAACCTAGAACCCCTGCACAGATGTAGCCCATGGCAGCTCAATCTCCAAGTGGTTTCCCTAGTAAGGGGAACAGGGACTGTCTCTGACATGTACTCAGTGGCTGGCTGTTTGATCACCTCCCCCTGAGGGGGAAGCAGCCTTACAGGACCACAGAGGAAGACAATGCAGCTAGTCCTGATGAGACCTGATAGGCTAGGGTCAGAGGGAAGGGGAGGAGGATCTCCTCTATCAGTGAACTTAGGGAGTGGCATAGGAGGAGATGAGGGAGGGAGGGCGGGATTGGAAGGGGATGAGAGAGGGGGCTACAGCTGAGATACAAAGTGAATAAATTGTAATAATAAAAAATGAAAAAGTAATCAAAATATAGTACCTCTGTATCCTAATAAAAATGGTTTTGTTTACTTACTATTTATCAAAGAGTACACGAAAAGGTCTGAGTTTTTAATATTATTGCTATAAATACACAAAAGTATGATGAGAATTATGTAACAGAACTAAGTACACAGTGGAGAAACACTGTTGCTAAGCTGACCTTGGACTTGACTGTATTAGACATCTTCACTACCTATTCCATCTTTTTATAAAGCTCCTTATGTTTTCCTCTTGTATATAATAGGTTCCATATTGGTTTGATAGCCAAAGGGACACTATGTAGACTGAACTCATGTGTGTTCTATCACTTTCAAGGCAGCCCTCTCTGTAATTTCACAAGACAGGCCTGAAAACCAGAAGTAACCCAACTCCAAAATTGGCAGTAAACCCTCCGGCAGGGAAAGGTGACGTACTGCGTAATGAATCCCTCTGCTGAAAGAGAGACGGTGCAATGCTGGAAACTGAAGTTCCAAATGTCCCCTTAAACCCGGGAAGGCCTTTGCTCATTACTTATCTGTCCCTGTGGACTTCTAACATTTTTCCAAATGTCCAATACTTTCAGTGAGAGTGAATGGCAGCGTTTATACTGGATTTCAGAATCATCAGTGTTCCTTGGATATGTGTGGCATGCCATTACTACCTACTGAATGTGAGTTTTTCTTGCAGCTGGTCCAGTGCTATTGTGTGCTGGCTGCTTTGGAATGTAGGATACATCTCTCTTACGCTTGCAACTTTAGTGTCGTCCCCCCTCCCGGAGGGCGGGGGGGATTTGATACTACAGTTGAGGTTCGAGCAATTTATAGAAGAAAAACAGTTTACCAAAATCAAAAGTTTGCAAGATAATGAGTTACATTTTAAAATGCTAATCTCAGAAAAGACCCCTGTGTCCAGATATATGGTCTTTGTGGAGCTCCTATCCTTTCCACGTCATACTAACTCCCCTTCTTTCGTATGATTCCTTGTACTCTGCTGAATGTTTGCTTATTAGTCTTAGTATCTGCTTTGAAACACTGCTAGGTAGAGTCTTTCAGATGCCTTCCGCGGTAGACTCCTGTCATACGTTCAATGCACATCTCATTTGTCTTTCTAAGTGAGGATTGATCATCTTACCCCATGTCCGCTTTCTTGTTTATCCTCTCTAGGTGTATAGATTTCATTATGTTTGTCATATGTTGTAGGTCTATATAAGTGAGTATATACCATGTTTGTCTTTCTCCTTCTGGGATACTTCACTCAGAATGATCTTTTCTAGATCCCACCATTTGCCTGCAAATTTCATAATTTCCTCGTTTTTGATTGTTGAGTAGTATTCCATTGTGTAAAAATACCACAATTTCTGTATCCATTCCTCCGTTGATGGATATCTGGGTTTTTTCTAGGTTCTGTCTATTACAAATAAAGCTGCTACAAACATGGTTGAGCAAATGTTCTTATTGTGTACTTGAGCAAATTTTGGGTATATACCTAACAGTGGTATAGCTGGGTCTTGAGGAAGCACTATTCCTAATTGTCTGAGAAAGCACCAGATTGACTTCCAAAGTGGTTGTACCAGTTTACATTCCCACCAGCAATGGAGGAGAGTTCCCCTTTCTCCAAATCCTCTCCAGCATGTGTTGTCACTTGAGTTTTTGATCTTGGCCATTCTGATGGGTGTAAGGTGAAATCTCAGGGTCGTTTTGATTTGCATTTCCCTGATGGCTAATGAGGTTGAGCATTTCTTTAAGTGTTTCTCTGCCATTTGATATTCCTCTATTGGATATAACCTAGAACCTCTGCTCAGATGTAGCCCGTGGTAGCTCAGTAACCAATTGGTTTCCCATAGTAAGGGGAACAAGGACTATTTCTGACAGGAACTCAATGGCAGGCTCTTTAACTTCCCCACCCCCCAAGGGAGGAGCAGTCCTGTTAGGCCACAGAGGAGGACTTTGCAGCCAGTCCTGAAGATACTTGATAAGCTAGGGTCAGATGAAAGGGGAGGAGGTCCTCCTCAATCCGTGGACTTGGAAAGGGGCAGGGAGGAGATGAGGGAGGGAGGGTGGGATTGGGAGGGAATAAGGGAGCGGGATACAGCTGGGATACAGAGTTAATAAAATGTAACTAATAATAAAAATAAAAAAATAAGGTAAATTATTTAAGAAAAAAAATGCTAATCTCATTAAAATGCTCTATAGAGGGATTATATTATATAGTGGCCACACCCAGAAAGAAACATGCCTCTTGCTTACCCAGAAGTCATCAGCTGCAGATAGCTGCTGAGGTAGGGGTGGGGTTTATGAGGCCTTCTCACCTTTGTACGATTTTGGTTGGGTTGGCCTTTTGCAGGAATGTTTCAGGTAACCATAACTGCCATCATGAGTTCATGAGTGAGTTCATGAGTACAGCCATCATGCCGTGTCTAGAAATGGCGTTCCATGGCCTATTCTCTGGTATGTCCAGCTCTCATAGTCTCAGTTCTGCATGCTAGTCCCGAAACTTCGATGGGCTTGATGGAAACGGCCCATTAAGGGCTGAACGCCAAGAAGTTGTTCACAGCGTTAACCAGTTGGGAAACTCTGGACTGACTGTTGCTCACTGCAAAATGAAGTTTCCGTGAGCAGTGTTGAGATAAGCACTAATCTGTGAATTTAAACACACACTTAGAAGGCAATTTGATTGCATATCCATTTAAGCAAGCGACAGTAATAGGTCCCCTTCATGCCCAGGACCTCCTGAACTATGTACTTTTAGTCAGGTTTGTGGTACCTGGCATGAATTCCCACATGTGAAGCAGGCCTCAGATCCAATCAGACAGCATTGGTTACCCCAATAACCTTCATGTCACTATTACACTAGAGATATCTTGTCTGGCAGGCTAGTATTGTAGCATTCAAGGTCCAGCACTAAGGAAAACCATTATTTCCCCCTGTCTGGTGCCTTCTGGCACTATGAAAATTAGGTAATACATTCCTTTTATTCTATAACCAAAGTGTTTTGTGTCCTCTGTGGTATGCATCCAAGAGCAGTGGCAAAAGCCTACATTGTTTTGGTGATCTCGTGCTGAGTAATTACTCCAAGAGTGTATTCTGCACTAGGCACCAAGACTTTAATTTAATAACTCATGTCTTATTGAAGAGAGCATTGTCCACTCATACAATGTATGACCACTCAAACTCTCTTTTGTTGTTTTAATTAGCATGCAAAGCAGGGATAACCATAAGGTTTTTCCATACATGCTTAGTTTTGGTTAACCTCACTCTCATTCTCTCTTCTTCCTCATCCCCATCCCTGCTTAAACTTTCAACTGCTAGTATTGCCCTTCCGTCTTTGGTATCGTGCGTGTTCTTCTATTCACTCACCATTCCTTTAATCCTCCTTTCTTTACTTCCTCTCCATATGTGCTGTTTCTAGCTTCCCGACTTCCAAAGGCACACCGAATTAAACCCACAGATCTAAACTTTTGAAGCTAAGAGTGTGCAGTGTTTATCTGGGTTACCTTATTTAAGTATATGTTTTTTTAGTTCTCAATTTTCCTGCAAATTTCATAATTTACTTTCTTTTATAGCTGAATAGCTTTCTTTTGTGCAGATCCATCCATATTTTCAGTATCTATTTATTAGTTGAATGACTGGATTGTTTTCCATTTCTGGGTCATTGTAAATAGAACAACAGTGAACATGGATTAGCTAGCATCTTTGTAGTAGGATATAGAGTTCTTTAGGTATATACCCGGGGTGGAATAGCTAATTAATATGGTTGATCTGTGTCTAGTGTTTTGAGGACCTGCCACACTGATTTCCGTAGTGTGTAATCCTGTCAACAGTAAACAAATATTTCCCCACATCTGCTCAAACATTTGTTGCTTTCTTTCAGTTTTGCCATTCTAACGTGGATAAGAGGAAATCTCAAAATAGTTTTAATTTTCATTTTCTTGATTGTTAATAAGGTGCTGATCACTTACTCCCCATTTGTAGTAGTGTGTTTTGTTGTTGTTGTTGTTTTTTTTTTAGAACCCTGTGTTCAGTTCCATAGAGCATTCTTTTTGGATTGTTTAATGTTTAGTTTCTTGAGTTCTTTTTATATTCTAGATACTGATCCTCTGCAATATTTATAGCTGAGAGATTTTCTCCATTCTTTAGGTTTCCTCTTCACTTGATTAACTGTGTCCTTTGTGTTTAGAATCCACTTAATTTCCTGAGATCTCATTTTTTGATTATTGACCTTTTGTGAGCAATCAGAGTCTGGTTCAGGAAGTCTTAGCTGTGCAGATAACTGTAAGATCACTTCCTAGTTTTCCCTCCAGTAGTTTTGAATTTTCATGTCTTCTGTTGAGGTTCTTAGTCTATTTGGAGTTGATTTTTGTGCAGGCTGAGAGAGATGGTTTTGATTTTATTCTTCTACATGCAGGCATTCATTTTTCCTGGCATCATTTGTTGAAGAAATCACCTTCTCCAGTGTTTATTTTTTTACATTAAAAAAATTCAGGTAGCCATAGTTGAATGGCCATGCATATGGCTTCTGTATTCTATCCCTGTTTGTCTGTCTGTTTATGTGATGGTACCATGCTGGTTTTTATTACTGTGGTTCTGTAGTGTAACTTGAAACCAGTTCTGGTGATGATACTTCCAGTAAGTACTCATATAGCAGAGGTTGTTTTCGGTATCTAGGGTGTGTGTGCGTGTGCGCACATGTGTTTTTTCTATTTTTATGAAGAATGTTGCTAGAACTTTGATTGTGATTATATTGAATCTGTAGATTGGTTTTGGTAGGATAGTCATCTTAAAATTTATTGTTTTGATTCTTGAGCATAGGAGGTATTTCCATCTTCCAGTGTTTTAAAAAAGTTTTCATTGTAGAAGTCTGTATATCCTTGGTCAAGTTTATTCCGAGGTTTGCATATTTGGTTGATTGGTTTGGAGCTATTGTGAATGGAGTTGTTTTCCTATTTTTTCCCTTAGGATATTTTCATTAGTCTATAGAAAGGCCATTGGGTTGTTTGTTTGTTTGTTTTCCTCACATGTGAAGTTTTGATGTAATGTTATAACTTCATGTAGTTTAGCTTTTTGACTTGAGGCATGTGTACATAACCTTTTGAACAGTAGTTTAGCTTGTAATATGTGAATTTTCTGTCACTACTGTCCTGAAATATAACATTTCTTTATTCAACATCAAATATATGCACAAAGGGAATTAAAATTTATGGGATTTTGTGATCTTACCACGATGCTGTTACATAGCATTAAATATTTTTTTACTATTTGTTTTATTATGTTTTTAATAAAATGAATTTTAGAAAGTGAACAAAATAATAATTGATATAATCCTGTCAATAAAGTTCTGTATTCAGTTCCATGGGGAGATTTGTCTAAGTGTAGATATTTTCAGAGAGATCTTGAGAGGTGATATTTTCATAAAATAACAGGCAGTTTGAAAGTTGTGTTCACACTTCCATGAACTGTTGGTGTCTTGGCAATGAGTGTACATAGCATATGTATGTACAGAATACATGTGTGCATGTATATTTAAGGAAGAAGATAACTGAAGAGGAGTGAACAGAGGAGGAGAGGTGTATATATGAAGAGCGACAACATGGCATAACGGTTATTATAGATAATGTTTCTTAAGACATAGCAGTAGTGCTTGGTTCTCAGCACAGTAATACTACCTACAAGAGAGCTAAGCTTTGTATCAGTTTTCATTTATTTTACAGGCTTAAGGATTTGTGAGGCTGGAGCTTGTAGCTCTGTGGCTGAATTCTTCCCTAGATAGGGTTTCATCTTCAACATTCCTCCCTCTCACCCCAATTCCATTATTTAGGAGTGGTTTCTTGCTGAAAGATAGATCACATGTTAAGAGCACTTAGCTGCCCTTCCAGAGGACCTGGTTTTGATTCCCAGCACCCACATGTTCAGTGCTGTTTGTCTGCAACTCTATCCCCAAGGGATCTGACAGCCTCTTTCGCCTCCGAGCATCAGGATGCACGTGGCACGTAGACGTTCATGCCCACATTTAAAAGTGAATGCATTTTTGAACAAACAAAAATAAAAGTGGTTGCTTAATTTATCTATTTTAGTCCAAGTTTCCTTTTGAGTGTTCAGACCCTCTTTTGTTAATCGACTCTTTAGTGCAAGTGACCATGTGTGCATGCGTGTGTGTGTGTGTGTGTGTGTGTGTGTGTGCCTGCATGAGGGGAGATAGCAAGGGAGAGAGTGAGGCCAAAGGTGGAGTGGGAAGCAGAGAAGGGGGAGGGGAGAGAATGGCCAGGGAGGGGGAGAGTGCCCTGCTGAGAAGCTGAATGGATCCCAGACACTTATGGAGCTCCTTCTGAAGCTAAGTTAAATACACTTGTCTTTTAGGTTCACAAATGCCTTAGATAGTGATACCAGATTTAAATGTTGAATTTTTTCCTGGTAGAAAGGAAGCTGCTCTTTTCCAAGAAATTGTTTTACTAGAACTCACAGGTCCTTAAACTAAGTTTTTTGACTCTGTTTCTGCAGTAGTAACTGTTGCCTTAAAACTTAAGTTCATTACTCCTAGTCAGTATAAACCTTCCTGAACCTACTTTTCTTGTGTCTAAATGGTCCAAGTTTGTCTCACTGTCAAGATCCTCCTCCCTCCCCCTTTTTCTCTTCCTTCTTTCCCTCTCCATCCCTTCCTTCCCTTCTGTCTTTATTTCATGTGTTTGAATGTTTGTGCATTGTGTGTGTGTGTGTGTGTGTGTGTGTGTGTGTGTGTGTGTGTTGTCCATAGCAGTCAGAAGAGGGTGTCAGATTCCTGTCCTTACAGACAGGAATCTTATAGGGGCTGCAAGCTAACCTAGGTCCTCTGTATGAACAAGTACTTTTAACTGGTAAACCATCTCTCTAGACCTGAAATATACCTTTTCTTTAAAACTACAGAGAGACCTGACTGCTGAAAACTGTGAGTCACTGTGAGAATGTGAGAAAGGTGATGTTTTATTATGTCTCCTTCACACTGTCGCTATATGATTCTCTTGACAAACAACAGGCAAAGACAGATTCAGCCTGACACTGCATGCCTACATTTCTGCCTCCCAGGCAAAGGGAGTGTCAGAAAGAAAATGGTTGACAATTGTAGGTACCATTTCTTGAATGGGTGTCTAAAACCATCCAACAGGATGGTTTGTAGTTACTCAGTGGGAGTGAGACAGAACCCTAGGTACAGATCTGCATTTCTATGTTTCATAAGTTATTTCCCTGAAAGAGGGATTTCTTTTACTTTTAACTACTTTCTTTTGAGATTAAATAGACCTGTGTTTCTTTATTTTGTATAGAATCTTATTACTAAGTTATCAGACGATTCATAGAAGCCATTTTAGTCTGTCACTGAGTTGTCCTGTCGCATCCCTCCTGTGTAAGTCGTGTGCGAGGGTGCTCTGTTACTGGGACAAGCAAAGCGCTGAGTGTTGCTTTCCCTCAGTATGTTTTTCTTGGCCTTGCAGGATGTGGAGAGCATCTTGTGCGCACCATACTGGCTAGAGAATGTTCACGCGCTCTACAAGCTGAAGATGCTCACCAAGCCCTGCTGGAGACTATGCAGAACAAGTTTATCAGTAAGTGGAACGCTGAGAAAAGGACACCTTCTAAGTGTAGAGCATTGCCCCAAGCTGTCATATGCCTCCAGGCTTTCCTTCACTGCCTACCATAAAGTTAGACCTTCTGTTAATATTATTTGTGAGCAGAAATCCTATCATAGTAGTTACTACAGCAGGATATTAAATTTAACTAACTGAGTATCTAGATTCCGAGATATTATATAGCATTAAAATGACAAGTACTAGAATGAAATGCTGAAAAAAAATTCAGCGGACAATTGCTATATAGCATGTTTGAAATGCAAATAGGATTCTCCTGATACAGTCAGCGCTGCATCCTGCACACGGCACTGCCGTGTGCACTGCCCAGGGTCAAGGTGGAGTCTTGCCTGGACCTTGCCCAGTGCTCTTAACTAGATGTGCAGACGTCTGTGGGTGGGGCTAACCTCAGGGTGGAGGAAGGAAATTTCCTCCTCTGTTTGTATCAGTTGAGGAAAGCAGCAGTGGGAAAACTTGTGGACTTAGGTTTAATACAGAGTTTATGTTGCACCTCAGCTCTAACCAGGATGTAGAAACCATGCAATACATTAAACAGGTGGGGTGCAAAAGGAAGAATTTCTAGCTGTGATGAGCAGTAGTGCTAAGATAAAAGGAGGGTGTTTGCGCCTGTGCCAGCTAGTGTTCGTTAGTTTGACTGAGGCTAGGGTTGTCTGAGTCATGGAAACCTTCATTGCACTGGCTCTAGGGAAACCTGTGGTGCATGTTCTTCTTTGATATTGATGTGGAAAGGCCTAGTGTGGACAGTGCTGTCATAGGCAGGTGGTCTCCAGATGCACAAGAAAGGAGGCTTAGCAGGCCAGTAAGTAGTGCCCCTCCATTGCCTCTCTTCAGGTCTTGCCTCCCGGTTCCTGCCCCAGCTTCTCATAGAGACAGAGCGTGAAGGAGAGCTGTAAGGTGAAGCAAACCTGTTATTCCCAAGTTGCTTTTGATCATGGTGTTTTATCACAACAATAGAAACCCTGAGACAGGTACTCTGGGGATGAAAGTTTCCCTAAAAGAACATACATAGAGGGATTTTAAACCCCATTGGAAAAGATGTAGTTTGGCCATCAGAGGGCTGAACTTTGATCGTTGGGTCCAGATAGGATTGCTGTGAAATTAATTGAAGTGGGTCATACTCCAGAGTTCAGAAAGGGCAGCAGATGCTGAGCCCTGAGTGATTCGGGTGTCCTGTGTCAGCGAGGGTGAAGTTCTCAGCTATCGGTTGCAGAGGACGTACAGAAGAAACTGCCTGGTAGATGAGCCTCTGGATGCCTCTGGATGCAGGAGCGTGCTCAGGTCACAGCGGCAGCTGTGTCAGTCTGTTGAGCTCTGGTTTTCATGCCGAGAGCTGTGGAAGGGTTTTCACTGTGCCAGGCTGCATGGTTCTGCATGAATACTCTCTGGCCCTGCAGAGGCAGGTAGCCTTGTACCCACACTGCTCCTCCCCAGTCAGTGCTGGAAGTTATAAACAGGTTTATCTCATTTTACTTGTTGCCTCACCTTTCTGCTAGTTACATAAACACCAATAAGCTCATTTGTCTTTTTATATTCATGCATGTACTTATTTTGTACTGTTATGTTTTGTTCTTTCCTGGTGGCCCCTGGATTTCAGGCAGTGTGTATGTTCTGGGGTAGTGTTGGGGAGGGGACAGTTGGACTCTTGGCTTCTGCTGAGATGTGGTTTGCCCTCCACCTGCCTGAGGGCAAGTAGCCTCCGTCACCACTGAATTCACTGTGGTAGCTGTAGCTTCTGGGTCCCTTCGCCCACAGCAGCCAGTGACCAGAGCCACTGGCATGACAGGCAGCACACCTTCCCAGGTACACATTCCCTCTCAGCCTAAGTGAGTAGTTCGGACAGGGAATCTGGAACCTCTGGGATGATCTGTGGGATGGTCAGGGCACATGAGACTTTCTGCTTCTCTCTTAGAGCATCTGCTCTTCTTCCGTGTGCCTTGGAATGGGGAGCTTCACCATCAGAGTGTCTCGCTCACATCTTGCTGGGTGCACAGGTCCCTTCTGCTCTTGATTTCTCTAAATCCAGCTAGGGCTGTCTTGTCCCTTCTTTCTTCCTTCCTTTGTCATCTCAGGAAGGAGAAGCAGAAACTCTTGCCAGCGACAAGCCTTCTTTAGTTTTCCTACAAATTGCACATCATTCCCAGCACTATTTTTAGGATTCTTACAGAAACCAGGCTAAGCAAGTATTTCTCCAAACTGCTGTCTTTCCAATAATTTAGCCTTTATCTACCCCAAATACTTTGCCATCTGAAGTTGGCACAATGTAGAATTTGCAAAAGCCCACAGAAGAGCTCAGAGGATAAAACCAAAATCAGCTGGATTCACTGATGGTAAAATGAAGGAGTTCTAGAATCTGAATGACCTCTTCAGAATCCCAGGTTGTCACCTTGACTTGTTAAAAGCAGCAAGCTCTGTTAGAAAGAGGTTCCCAGCCACACAGAGAGAAAACGGTAGTGTACCCTCATAAAAAAAATTATATTTCTTTGGTTGGAAAATGGAAGGAATTGACCAAAGGAAAATTTACTTCACTGGGAAGGGATTTTGAACATGTGTTTTGTTCTGTTCTTCTTCTTATGGGTGTATGACCTGCATATGTGTCTGTGCACCCCATGTGTGCCTGGTGTACACGGAGGCCAGGAGAATGCATCAGACCCTTTGGAACTAGAGTTGCAGGTCAATGTAAGCCACTGTGTGGGTTTTGGAAACTAAACCCAGGTCTTCTGGAAGAGCAGCGAGTTCTCTTGACACTAAGCCATCTTTTCAGCCTGCTGTCTTGCATTTCTTATGCTAAAATTATGAAGCTTTAGAAAAGATCCAAGATTTTTCCAAATCATCTGGATGGTTGTATCCCCCCCC
>NW_026586816.1:9781757-9801733 GCF_907164565.1 Psammomys obesus
GGGGGGAGTGTGTCAGTGGGCTTTGAGGGTTTGAATGATCAAGCTAGGCCAAGGGCCTCCCTCTCTGTGCTGCCTGAGAAGCCAGATGTGGACCTCTGAGCTGTTTCTCCAGCACCATCGCTGCCCGCACGCCGCCATGTGCCCTGCCATGACAGCCAGTAATGGGCTGGACCTCTGAACCCGTATGCTAGCCTCAATTAAATGTTTTCTTTATAATAGTTTCCATGGCCATGGTATTTGTAACATTTTATTTAGATAATATTTCACACGTAAGGAAAGTTTAATATTGGTACAATAGGTCCCACGGATTTACCTCTCAGATGTGCTATTGCTTTGTTTTCCAAAATTATATTTTGTATCTTCACTCGTCCTTCCTCTACGTACAGCTTCCTCAGATATTTCAGAGATTTAAACGCCTTTACTCCTAATCCATCAGTGTGTATTTCTGAAGAACAAGGGCATTCTTCTAAACAATGTATTTTCACATGCTGACATTTGTCTTAATAGTGTCCATGGGACATCCCCTTGTCACCCAGTCCTGACACAGTCCAAGCTGACATCCTGCCTTTAGTGTTATGTGTCCCTTTCCACATTTCTCTCAGCTTCTCTTGTGAGAAGTTAACTTTGACAAATTTGAAGCATTCAGATGAGTCACTGAGTGGAGAGCATTGCTACGTCAAGCTGTTTGGTACTCCCGTTCACACTGGGCTCCACAATTTAAGTTATGGACTTTAGTGGTTATGTTTTAAGTTGAGTCACAGTCAACAACTTAGAATTTTGTCTGTGCCTTAGTTGTTAAGATTAGCTCTCTCACTTGGTTGAGTTAGAGCTCATAGGTTTATTCCACAACAATTTACATTGTCACTTTATTTTTAATAAGAAATTTATAAAGAGATACATTGAGACTGCATATGTCATGTCCTTCTTTAAACCTTCACCCACAAGTTCTAGCAAACGTGATTTTCAGTCACATCAAAGCTCATTCTTTGTGTACTGTATTCTGATTAACCCCTCCCCGTGCCTTGTTTTTCTCCTCCTAGCCCTACCACCACCACTCTCTATCCTCCTTAAAAGGCTCTTTGCCAGATTCGTGGCTTATTTTCTTTGGTTTTGTGACCTGCTGAGTTTAATGAGAGGTCCCCTTCACCTCCATGTGGTATCAGTTGGAGCAATTAATCGGGTTTTGGCTGGTCGCTGGTGGGTGGACAGCTCAAGCCGATGACTTCCCTTTCCTGGAGTCTCAGTAGTCAGTACTTCGGCAGAGGCGGAGTGGGCTGGTCCTCTTGAGACCCTTCCTGTCCATGCCTAACTTTTGACAGTTTTTTTATAGACCCAGTTCAGGCAAACCCAGCTGGTGTGACTTCATAATCATAATTTTAATTTGTTTGTTTTTATTTTTCCCTCTATTAAATATAGATTCTTTCCTCATACAATATAATATGAATATGTTTTCTCTCCCTATACTCTTCCCAGTTTCTTCTCACTTCCTTTCCCATCCAGATCCACTCTTTTTCTGTCTTTCTTTAGAAAAGAATAGTCTTCTAAGAGATAACAACAAAGCATAACAAAATAAAGTATAATCAGATAAAACAAAACCATCATATCAAAGTTGGACAGGCCAAGCCAAAAGGAAAATAAAAGCACCAAGAGAAGGCACAAGAATCAGAGACCCACTCATTTACACATTCAGGAGTCCTCTAAAGTACCAAACTGAAAGCTATAGTATAAATGCAGAGGACCTGGTACAGACCCATGTGGACCGTGTCACTGCTGCTTCAGCCTTTGAGAGTTCATATGCTCATTTGTTGTAGAGAGCCTTATTCTCTTGCTGTCCTTCCTTCTACCTTTTCTTCTGTAGAGTTTCATGACCTCTGAGGGAAGGAATTTGATGGAGACATATTGTTTAGAACTGTGTCTTCCAAGGTATTTCTCTCTGTGCAATGTCTGGCTGTGGGTCTCTGTGTTTGTTACATCTGCTGCAGGAGAAAGCCTCTCTGATGATGACTGAGTAAGGCACTGATCATGATCATAATAATTATGTCTTGCTTGAAGATGACACTTTGGAGCCTTTCTCCCTGTCTCTCTTCTTTCCCCCTCTTCTACACTATTCCTCAAGCGTCAAGAGGATGTCTTGTTTAGGAGTGTAATTTTAAAATATTATTTATTATTATTGCACATGTACATACTGTGGGGACCTATAGGTGTCACAGAGTACACATCCAGGGAAGTTCACAACTCTCGGGAATCAGTTCTCTGCTTCCACTGAATGTCAGGATTTGAACTCGTATCATCAGGCATGAGTGACAAGCACTCAATAGTTGTCTTCTGTGTTTATTCATTGGCTTTGCTGCAAAGGAAGAAGTTGTCTCCTCTTTTATTTTTTCACTTGTTCCTGTCAGTATGGCTTCTTTGGTTCTTAATTTGCTCAGTGGTTGTAACTCATCACTGTCACTTTATTGAGAGCAGATTTGGCCAGTCAGAGACCTTCAAGCTGGCCCCTGGGTCTTTTTGATAAGTGCCTCCTTCTTGGAGCATTTCCTTACTAGTTCAGATCCAAGTTAGCTCAGATCCATTGCTATTGCATCTGTCCTGGCCATAGAGTCTTAAGTAAAGACTTAAATCATATATGCGCATGAATGTGCTGAAAGAAACTGTGCTGTGAAGTATTGCATTTACGAAATCACTATGTACAGTACTTTGGACGTATACGTGTTTAATGCGCTAAGTCAAACGTGAGCATTTATTTTACAGGTAATAATCGTAAGTTCTGACAAGAAAGAAGTACATTTTTCATTTCACAGTAAATGGCATTACAGTTTTGAGTACTAAATCATGTTGACTTTTATGAAGGAGCAAATGGAAAGTAGGGAATGAGTGTTAAATAAAGCTATCTTTAACTGTTGTATTAAAAAGGCAAAGATTTATTCTGTGAATGTGAACATGCCTGTTTGTGTTCTTGTTGGCACAGTGGAATTTCTGTGGAGCCATACTACAGAGAGCATGTGCGTGGGATACATGTCAGCCCAGGATGGGAAAGCCAAGGTAAGCCGGGGAGCTGGGTCAAACTTGAAAGCCTGGTACGCAGCATATAAGCTTTGAACCCATCTGTTGAAACAGATGGCTTTTCCCCCTCTTGTGAAGTAGCCAGTGAGCTTCATTCAAAGCTCAGTTAACAGTGCCAAAGGAAACTAGTAGATGTTAAAAGTGCTCTTCTTGATGGAACAAAGTGAATTGGCAAACCCCCTTTCTTTTTATTTTGTTCCCTTTTGCCCCAGTATGAATACTTAAAAAGAGGAAACTCGGGATTTGTAAGAGAAAATGAGAATAAAGCTGACAAGCTGACCAAGATGGATGATTCCCTCCAGGAAGGTTGAAAAAGATAAAGGAAACTGAGGCAGTTTTCTTTTGGCCCCTGGGATGTGTCTCTGCATCCTCCATAACAGAAATGGCTGACATGCTTGTGAACTTCACTCCAGCTCTCTTGTCATCCAGTGTGCCCTGTCATGTGTCTACCTGGGCTTTGCCTCCAGGTGCCACGAGAATTGCCACGGCAGTCATGTAGCCATTTAGGCACCAGTTCTTGAGTGGCTGGCTCTCCTTGAACTTGGTGTTTGGTCTTGAGAATAAGAAACACCATCTGTGGATTTTACCTTTGCTTCATATTCCTGTTCATAACCGTTTTAGGAACAGCTGTGGTATATGACACTTGGCATTAAGGCACCTCGGCTGCAAAGTTCTGAAGTTGGGGTTAAGTGGTTTTCAGGATTGAGAGTAAGTGAACTAAAGAGTAGGGGTACATCATAATGGTGGGTTTGACAACGGTCACATAAGATCACATTGCCTACTGACATCATACAAGTGATGCTCACTCAGATAAAACGAGCTAACGACAGTTTTCTCAGGATGAATCTTAATTGTTGAAGAAATGGTGTAGTTGATTGTTCATTTCCCACACAGTGCTCATCCATGTGTGTGTTGTCGACTAAAGCATTAGGTTTACAGAATGTCTGTGACTGTAGTATACAGGAACATTTCCATAGTAAGAGATTGACTGGTATTTGTGAAATATTACTGAGTTTCTCAGTCCCCTTTTGTCTCACCTTCACCTGATGAACTTGTACTTGTGTTTGTACCAGGGAGCTAGTGCATAAATAAGTTATGCTTTGCTTCATAATCTGTCATAAAGAAAATTGTAATTGTGGACTTTAAGCTGATTGACGTGTTTGGAGCAGCACTTATAGGCTTTTGTTATGGTAGTTGAAACATTGATGTCGGTGTCATCTAGTATGACAGCCAGAGTGACTTGTTAAAATATTGAGTATTTGAAATGTGGCTGCTAGAGCTGAAGAATTGAATTTTAAACTTTACCTAATTTTTTAGTAGCATATGTGACTAGTAGCCACTATATTGAGCACCATAGGCTTTATAATGGCTAGTTAGATGTTTTCAGAACATTCTCTCGTGTATGACAGCAGTTTCCAAAGTGGAAGCAAAATCTGATAAGCCAGAGTTCCTTACAGCCATTAAAGCCTTCACATGAAAGAAGGAGGAACTAGAAAGACCTGGAGGGGACAGGAGCTCCACAAGGAGAGCAACAGAACCAAAAAATCCGGGCCCAGAGGCCTTTCCTAGACTGATACTCCAACCAAGGACCATGCATGGAGATAATCTAGAACCCCTGCACAGATGTAGTCCATGGCAGCTCAGTGTCCAAGTGGGTTCCATTGTAATAGGAACAGGGACTGTCTCTGACATGAACTCACTGGCTGGCTCTTTGATCACCTCCCCCTGAGGAGGGGACAGCCTTACCAGGGTACAGAGGAGGACAATGCAGACACTCCTGATTAGACCTGATAGACTAGGGTCAGATAGAAGGGGAGGAGGACCTCCCCTGTCAGTGGACTGGGGGAGGGGCAAGGAAGGGATGGTGGTATTGGGAGGGGATGATGGAGGGGACTGCTGTTGGGATACAAAGTGAATAAATTATAATAAATACACACATACATACATAAATTAATTTTAAAAGCCTTTGCATTCACTTTGCATATTGATCTGCAACAAAGATCATGATGAGGTAGGCTTCATCCCTGAGGCCAGTTATGGGAAGTGGGGGTTAGGAAAAGACAGGGTGATGTGCAAGTCCCCTGAGTAGAGGTATCTGTTTTCCCTTCTGGTGTTCTGTGGAAGAGACTCGTCATTTAACATGAAGAATAGATAATAAAGAAAGTTTAGAAACCTTAGTTGGATGCGGAGCTGCTTGGCCTTCAGTTGTGTTGCTTGGTGCATCTCCCTCTGTGTGTGTGTGTGTGTGTGTGTGTGTGTGTGTGTGTATATGATTGATTTATAAATTCTCTAGTGGGTGTTAAAAGATTATTAATGTTTAATATTGATTTATATTTTTAGTAAAGCAGCAGTTAATCCCTAGTCAGCTATATACCCAAATAATTACACAGAGAGTCTAGGATTTATTTAATTAGTCTAGAACACAATGCTGCACATAATTGCTCCATCTTAAACCTCCAAGCTAGTATTGCTTCCTCCCATTCAGATTTCTCACATTACACTTGTCTTTTAATCATATCTGAAGCCCAGTTCATTTCTCCTGATGTTTCACAGTCCTCCCTTGTGGATCCGTCCTCACTTCCTGTTCTTTCTCCTCTACAATGATCAGGAGGTCTCCCACCCTGTTCTCTGTATTGCTTAGCATTGGCTGGTTGTTTTTCTTGGCAATGTAGACAACAAATGGTGGACATACTTGCACAAACTTGAGACAGGAGCTGCTTAAAATAACCTCACAGTGCAGTGTCTGGATTGAAGCCAGCTGGTGAGGCAGAGAGCTCCGCATCTGGGTGAACCAGGGCACACACCCTCCACAGCACTGTGTGCTGACAAGCTGGCGATGTGGTGGGAGCACTGCTCCTCCCGCCTCATTCGTGAGCCAGACTTCACTACTTCCTTTCGTTTTTGTTCAGAGACTTCATCTGTCTTCCTCTATAATTTGAATCACTGTCTATGAATGCTTTATAGAAAAATAAAAGAAAGCAATAAAACAGGAACATTTTCCTTCCTCAATTTCATTCATCAAAACAACATAGACAAAACCCAACAGAACTGTTCTTTTGTCATAAATATGGAGGTTACTGTGTTGCAAATGAGTCAGAAATTATATGTGAGATTCTGGGCTCAAAAGAAAAAAAAGTGTGTTGGGGGGGCTGTAACAGCATAGGTATTCCTTTAAGAGTGGCAGCCTATGGTATTGGCTTCTGCCAGAGACTGTTGGGTAGTGGCCTGATTAATGAAAGTCTTCTCTCCGTGACACGGAGGTGGGGTGTGACATGATAGGAAGCAGCTTTAAACACATTTATTTTTATTTAGAACTGTTTTTAAAGAAAAGTCATTTTCCAAATCTGGCCCTCCTTTTTCCTGTTACCAAACACAGAATTTAGAGGCATTTGAATGTTTTACATAAGGCTGGGCTTTAATTCAAGTTAAAGCTCTCTTCAAAGCCACACTGCCCAGGAAAAGTAAGGAGTAATTAATGGTTGTGGTCAGAATCATAGATAATTTGCATGGAAGTGGGTTATTTTTACAAAAATAGAGAACATTGTTATTTCATTTAATTAATAACACCCTTCTCTGACATAAAATAAAATTCTTTTTATGAGACAAACATTAGAGTATTGATACTAGTTGGGTCTAAAAATCATGTTGCCTATTTTCTGTAGTGACTGGACATTTAATGAGCAGCTTCTCATAAACACTCAGTGCACATAGTCTAGTGCAATAAAACATATTTAACCTGGCACGGAATTGATTCACACACATAACTCTCACCCTAATGAATTAGATTCTTTTATGTAGAGAGGCCACTTTTTCTAACAACAGTTAAATACTGTTATAAAATTTATTCTTGGGGAAGTATAGGCTGTTTTATAGTTTTAATATCTCTCTAAAGATTTATTACTAGTTTGGGAAAATAATAATTGTCTATGGAGAAAACAGGCAGCGCTGCCGCTGTGTGTTCAGAACTAGGGCCGCCATTGAGGGGCCACTAAGTCAGGGTGTGCCTCTGGCGGTGGGTGGCATGGACTCAGTGACAGGGGCACAGGCTGATATGTGCATGTTGGGAAGAAAGTAAAAAGGGGTGGGACTGTAAACACCTGTCAGATGCCATGAAAGGGCCTTGGAAGTGTTCCAGATTGAATACTACAAAAGATATGTTACCAGTAAATGTTTTAACATACCTTAAAGTGGCTTCTGTATATAAGACCAAAATGCTGTAATTCATTTTAGGTCAGTTTCCAAAATGGAAATATGGGTAGCAAAAAGAGTTGTGTTGTTGTTAAATTCACTAACATTGTTTTTTTGTCGTGTGGTTAATAGGGAAATACCCCTATCTTAAATTCACTAACACTGTTTTGTGTGGTGTGGTTAATTGGAAATACCCTTATCTTTAGTCAGTTCACACAGAAGTATCTGGGCAGGTGGGGACCTGTAGATATAATCTTGGTCTTTGAGAAAAGTATTACATGAACAGATGTGTGGATGGTAAATTACCAAGTAAATGGAACAAAATGATTACAACAGGTAAACCTTGGGAGGTGTTTCATGATAAACTATTCTGTAATTTTAAAGTTATTTTAAGGTAAAATGCCTCAAATATATCACTTAAATATAACCCAGATCCGATTGTTTGTTAGTTTACCTTAGTTGTATAGCTCGAAAGTATTAGCCTTAGCTTGTAACCAGTTCTACATTGGGTGGATGGTTACTCTCTTCCGTCCTGCTGCCTTCTCTTGTTTTCTGGCTGGAGCTCTGAGCAGTGAGGCTTTGTCACTGTTGATAAGCCTCACATTAGGATGTCTTCTGGAATATTACCTGGCCTTTTTGCCTTTAAACTTTTAGCTACTTAGGAAATATTTACTTGTAATATCCTCTGCCCTGTGTGTCAAACTGTGTTCGTGTTTTGACAGACATTGCTTGTGTCATTATTTTCCTTGGATTAGGCAGTCATTTCTTGAATATGATCCCATAAGCACACACAATAAAAAAGAAAATAAATTATCATCAATATTAAAACCTTTACTGCAAAGGTATTATTTAAAAAAAAATAGTGAAAAAACAGCCCACAGACTAGGAAAACATGTTTACTATCAATGCCATAGGTGAGGGGCTTGCATCAGTTCAGGATACCTTTTTAATTTCTGTAACTTAATAAGAAGATATAAATAAACATTTCTCCAATGAAGATATACAACCTGCAAATAAGTATATAGAAATATGCTTACTGTCAGTATTCATTAGGGAACTGCAAATCAAAACCACAGTTGACTCTCATCCACTTATCATCCAACATTATGTTCATGAAAAGAAGAGTGACAGGTATTCATTAGGACTCTCACATGCTGTTGGTAGTAGTGCAGAATGCTCTGTCCCTCTTGGAAAAGCAGCATGGTAGGCTCTCAGAAAGTTTAACAAAATTGCCACGCTACCCAGCAGGTCCCTTCCTAGGCACACACGAAGGAAAATTAAGGTGTTTGTAGTAGCAGCATTCATATTCAAACAGTAGGAACAGCTTGATGCCCATCAGCTGATGGATAGGCAAGTGTGTTGAATTCATGCAATGAACTTTTTAAACCACAAAAAGCATGAAGTTGTGCAACAGTTAGCTCCTATGACTCTTGGAAACGTGATTCGAGGTCCAAGAAGCCAGATGAAAGGACCCGACATTGCATGTTTCCGTTTGCATTAATTGTCTAGAATTGGAAACCTAGAGAAGCAAATTAAGAGAGTAGTGGTTTCGAGGGCCGAGCGGAGGGAATATGGATAGGGGACTTCTTTTCAAGGACGTGAAAACGTTCTAGAATTATAAAGTTGTCCAGGTTTATGAACACACTGCAAACCACTGGGCTGAACATTTATTTAAAATGGTGGATTTTATGGTATATGTGGTTTTTCATAAAGCCATAAAATATCAACCACTATAATTACTTACTGCATTACCAAAATAAAGGAAGAGAAATAGATGTTCATTCTGATACCACACAATCCGTTCAGCTTGCAATCATTATAATCCACTCAAAATATCGGATACTGGAAGACCTTCCATGGATTAAAAAAGAAAAAGAAAGAAAAGAAAAAAGACCTGCCAAAACCCTATAGGTAAAAATCCTAACAGTCAGTGAACCTTGGAACACCTTTTAATGCTAGGAACGCACAGAATGAAGGTCCGCTTTCATCACTCTCCTCACTTCTGTATCTTCCTGGAAATCCCCCTCAGTACAGTGTACAGTGAAGAAAAAGAAATCAGAGACAGAAGTTGGGAAAGAATTCTTAAAACCTGTGTTTTCACATGATCTGGAATGAATAACAGATGTTCCAGAACTGTCCTGTTAAAACTAAAAAACCTACCTCTGATGAATCTGAATGAGAAATATGTTGTAGGTGTATAGATTTTTAGTATGTTTATCCTATATTATAATGGCTAATAGCTGCTTATAAGTGAGTGTATACCATGTGTGTCTTTATGGTTCTCAGTTACCTCACTCTGGATGATCTCTTCTAGTTCCATCAATTTGCCTGCAAATTTCATAATTTCCTTGTTTTTAATAGCTGAATAGTATTCCATTGTGTAAATTGCCACAATTTCTGTATCCATTCCTCAATTGAGGGACATCTGGGTTGTTTTTAGATTCTGGCTATTACAAATAAAGCTGCTAAACACTTTGGACCCTAGGGAGGATCTTAAATATCATTCAGAATGGCAAACAGTATAGACACCAGAAATGGTGGAAGAGAGCGAGATGGTGGACCAGAGCCTACCATAGATGACCTCTGAAAGACTCCACCCAACAAGGGATCAAAGCAGATGCTGAGACTCATAGCCAAACTTTGGGCAAAGCACAGGGAATCTTATGGAAGAAGGGGGAGATAGAAAGACCTGGAGGGGACAGGAGCTCCACAAGGAGAGCAACAGAACCAAAAAATCTGGGCCCAGGGGGTCTTGCAAAGACTGATACTTCCACCAAGGACCGTGGAGAGGACCTAGACTCCTGCTCAGATATAGCCAGTTGGCAGCTCAGTCTCCATGTGGGTTTCCAAGTAAAGGGAGCAGATTCTACCTGTCTTAAACTAGATTGTCTGCACTTTGATCACTTCCCTGTGGCAATGCGGCTTTGCCAGGCCACAGAGGAAGAGGATCGATCCAGCCAGTCCTGATGAGACTTGATAAGCTATGGACAGATGGCAGAGGAGAAGAACAACTCCCCCTTTCAGTGGATTAGGGGAAGGGGATAGGGGAGTTGAGAAAGGAAGGGTGGGACCTCCCCCTGAGTGGGGAGCAGCCTTACTAGGCCACAGAGTAAGACAGTGCAGCCACTCCTAATGAGACCTGATAGAGTAGGATCAGAGGGAAGGGGATGAGGACCTCCTCTGTCAGTGGACTGGGGGAGGGGCACAGGTAGGGAAAAGAGAGGGAAAGTGGGATTGGGAGGGGAGGAGGAGGGAGCTACAGAGAGGATACAAAGTGAATAAAGTGTAATTAATAAAAAAGAATAAATTGTAAAATAAATAAAATAAAATAGAGAAATACATCGTATTCTTGAATGGAAAATGAAATAATGTTAACCATTCTTTCCAAATTTATTTGTAGATTTAAAGCAGCTGGAACAAAAGTTCTAATAGTTTTTGTTGTTGTTTTATTTTGTCTTTTTAAAGTAAGAAAGTGATAATGTAGTTTAAAATTTGGTCTGGCAGCTCCATACCCACTGTATCCGGTCAGCACAAATTGGACTCAATAGATTATTTAAAAAAAAAAAAAAAGGGTTGGGAGCAGGGAATGAAAAACTAGGGGGAAATGTTATCAAAGTACGTTGTATATACATATGATATTCTCAGAGAATTACCAAACTATTATATTAAGAAGACGTCAGTTCGATTTTATGAAAATTTTATTGGGATTCTCATTTGCTCTTACATGAACATTTCCATAAACCACAAGAGGCCAAAGCCACACAAGTGTCCTGTTGTGTTTGGGGAGCATTATTTTGAGACAGTCAGTACTACTGCTGGCCCTTGCAGTCTTTGCTCCTCTGTCTTCCACAGTGATCCCTGCGCTTTAGGGGACAGTGTAATATAACATCCATTTGGGAGTGAGCCCTCTTCAGTCTTTCCTTCCCTGCATCGGACCAGTTGTGATTCTGTATTCACCACTGTTTATTGCAAAAAGAGGTTTCTCCCATAAGGATTGAGAGATACTCTAGTCTTTGGGATAAGGATAGGTATTAGGGATACCAGGCCGTAGGTTCTCTGTTGAATTAGTGGAGACCTGAGTCACTTCTTGTGGACTGGGCCTTCAGTTTACCCAGAGTGCTGGACTCCTCCCGGAACACTCCTGCCGCTGTTGCAACGACACGCACATCAGGCCAGGCCAGGCCCGGGCTTCACAGTGGGCGAGACTACTTCTGATTGTGCCCTGTAGCCTGGGCAGCACCTCTGTCTCTGTGAAGCCAGTCAGTAGTGACGCCTCCTGGTTGATAGCAGTTGGGGTTCTGTAATGTTGTGGGGCTGCTGGCAGTAAGCTGGGTGTTTGGGGAATCTGGTGTTATACCCAGTTCGCGAGCCCCCAAAAGGTCTACAGGAATCGACTCCGTTGCAAAACACATGAGGGTCTTTTTATTGTAAATTACAAGCTGCAGCTTGGGCCTACACAGCCCCACCGCCGAAGCGGTGGGAGCTGAGCGCCCGTGCCCAGGTTAGTTGGGTGATTTATAGATTCTGGTCCCTCCCAGCATGCCCAAGGCAGGGGTAGTTCCTGCCTGGCAAGCATCTATTGGTCAAAATGCTACATTTTTTAATCGATTGGCTATAGGAAGGTTCCCAGGCCATTAATGACCAGGTGTTCCTCCCAGGGGGATGGGCCAGTTTCCTAGCACTGGAAGAGGTCACCTATAGCCAGCTGTGTGCCCATGTTACAGGACAACACTGTAGAAACAGTTTTAGATGTGTGTGTATGCTATGTGTATATGGTCTGAGGATGCTGAACATGTTCAAACATCTTCCTCAAATGTTTCTTCTTTTTTCTTTTGAGGGCCACTGTTTGGGTTCATAGCCCCATTTTTAAAAATTGGATTGTTTGATGTTTTGTTTTTAGCTGTCAGTACAGTCTAGACACCAACCCTCTGTCAGATACATAACTGGTAAAGACTTTCTTTCCATTCTGTAGGCTGCCTCCATACTTAAATCCTTAAACAATGTTAAAACACTGCCCCAGAAAAACAAATGAGAACTTGGAGATTCAATACCACAACAAAATATTATTTCTAAAATGAGAAAAATACTATAGATAATTCATGTATCCCTACCATATGCTTTGGTCAACATCTTCCAAACTTATTTATGAATTTTGTAATGTTTCATCATATATTAAATTTTTTAAATGTTTTCTCTTTACTTTTTCAAGCTTTACCAGTATCCAGTTTTTGTAGTATTTTTTTCTTCCTTGAGCCTTTACCACACATGTATATGATCAAATATAATTAGAGCTAAACCTCTTCCCTCTCTAGTTCCCTTACAGCTCCCTAGATCCTCCCTAACTTCATGTCCTTTTTTATTCTCCACCTTATTACCTATTCATTTATTTTGCAATACTGTCTCAGTTGTCCCAGACAAACAGTGCGCTTGTGAGCCCCTTGCCTCAGCTTTCCGAGTAGCTGGAGTTACTGGCCTGAGCCACCAGGCCACGCTTTTCCTTTCTGATGACCCATTATGTTCAGTTAGTACTTCTTCTAGTACATGTATGTGTAGGGCCATCCACCAGACCGTGGGAAATTACAGTAGTCCTACCCTAAAACAATGCTCTCCTTCTGCTGGCTCCTCAGCAAGGGGTGAGGCCTGGGGAGCGCCTTTCCCTCATTCATGCTGGGATTATGGCTGGCTTTACCTCATACAAGTGTTGTGCTTTGAATTTATGAGTTCAGTAGCCCTGCCATGTTCAGGAAACAGCATTTCACATCACTCCTCCAGCTCTGACGTGATTCTGCCTCCTTTTTCCAGGCCTTGGTCGGAGGAGAGGTGTGCTGATAAAAATTCCCATTTAAGGCTGAGCACTCAGTTTCTTATTCTCAGTATTTGGGCCGTAGAGGCATCTCTGCATGGAGTGCTGCCCATTACAAAAGAAACTTCTGTAACCAAGGTTGAGAAAAGCTCAGGTATGTGGTATGAAGACAAGTACTGAGGAGACCTCACTATTGAGCAAGTAACAATAACAGATTCTGCTTCAGGGCCTCTGATCTTCCCGGCGAAGGGCTGTTTCCTGAGGTTATTGTCCCAGGCATGAATTCTCTGTTGTGGAGCAGGCCCCACATGCAGTCAAAAAGCGCTACCCCATAACAGTGGCACCACTGTTACGCTGCTAGGCGCGTCTTGCCTGGCAGTCTAGTACTGCAGCATTCAGGGCCCAATGCTGAGTAAGGCCTCTGCTGTCTTTTCCACCCCCTCAGTCTGCACAGCTCCTTGGGCGGTAATGAAAGCAGGCTGTGAGGAGGATGGTACTGACTGCTCTGTGTCCCACAGCCAGTGTGTGGGGTCTTCAGCAGCCGTCCCCCACGGCTGTTGCGGACGGTGGCGCAGTGGCGGTTAGCCTGTGCCTGACTTAGAACTGGTAAGAGGTAGCTGATGCTTTGCACTATTTTTGTTTTGTTTTTTTCTCAGTAATTTATGTTTTCTGGAACTGGCATTGTTCACTTACAGTAAACTACTAAAACATATATTTTCTAGTAATCTGACATAGATTTCCACTATTTGTTTCAACCTGTTTAGGAATGGAAGGAATTTCTCAGGCAGAAGTTTTGACTTATGTAAATGGTTTTTCTGAAATTGAATGAGAATCAATAAAATAATAACCATCTATTCTTAATTCTCTAACCTTTTAAAAACATAAGATTATTTAGTATATAATTGATATAAGTATTTCCTGCTCTTAAGAATAAAAATACAGTAAATGACTTTGCTATTGAGACAAGGGAATTTACATTCAGAAATTTTATTTAAAGATCACAAAGAATATAGAATAGGAAACTGAATTTAAAATGATAGTTTATTCTGTTTGAGGGTTCTTTGTGTTTTGTTCCTTTTTATTTATTCTTTAGTATTGATAATGATTACATAGACAAATCTTTTCCTTCCTGTGTTGTAAGGCCTAGGCAGAGCCTTAGACATGCTTGGCAGGCCCTCTGCCACCAAGCTCTGTTACCCAGCCTCATAAATCTTGGGTGCCATTAATTTTCTCTGACCTCATAAAATCGTCCTAAATAGAGTTTACAAAACTTGAGTAAATCTTTCTTGTGCCAAGCATAAAGCCTCAGAAAGCTAAATAAATTCTCTTCTACATCGTAAAATTGGGGTGAAGAGTTACACTGTGTAACCAGGCTAGACACAGAAAAGGTGCTTGGTGGATTTTTCCTCTTATATGAAATACTGACAAAGTGTAGACAAGGATAGAAATCTAAAATGCTAAAACATGGGGCCTGAGGGAATTTTAGGACGATAGTAGAAATGTTCCATGTATAAAGTTTTTGTTTATGTTTTAGTTTTGTGGGTATACAAGCTATTAGACGTCTTTCAATCCTTTACTTATCATCTATGCATTTTTTGACATGTAAATTATACCTCTGTGTTTTAAAAATCTGAATAAATAGAAATACTATATGAAAAATGACACTTGAGTTAGACTTGGATTTCTATGTGAGCCCATGTTTATAATGTAGGGCAGATTACCAACGTGATCCCTAACTTCTTTCTGTTTATCTTTCTGTCTGTCTATCTATCCATCCATCTATTCTGAGCCTCACTAGATAGCCTAAGTGGCTGGCCTAGATCTCATTATCATCTTGCTTTGGTCTCCTTGGTCCGTGTGTGCCACTTTTCTGTACTTTCTAGAGAGTACTGCTTTTGGTTTTGAATTCATGAGCAAAATAAACCTGAACAGAACACCAACAGCACAGGCTGTAAGAGCAACAATCAATAAATGGGACCTCATGAAACTGAAAAGCTTCTGTAAAGCAAAGGACACTGTCATCAAAACAAAACGCCTGCCTACAGATTGGGAAAGAATCTTCACTAACCCTTTATCTGACAGAGGACTAATATCGAGTATATACAAAGAACTAAAGAAGCTGAAAAGCAGCAAACCAAGTAATCCAATTAAAAAATGGGGAACAGAGCTAAACAGAGAATTAGAGAATTCTCGACAGAGGAATATCGAATGGCAGAGAAACACTTAAAGAAATGCTCATCCTCATTAGCCATCAGGGAAATGCAAATCAAAACGACCCTGAGATATCACCTTACACCCATCAGAATGGCCAAAATGAAAAACTCAAGGGACAACATATGCTGGAGAGGTTGTGGAGAAAGGGGAACCCTCCTCCACTGCTGGTGGGAATGTAAACTGGCACAACCACTCTGGAAATCTATCTGGCGCTTTCTAAGACAATTAGGAATAGTGCTTCCTCAAGACCCAGCTATACCACTGCTAGGTATATACCCAAAGTTTGCTCAAGTACACAAAAGGGATATTTGCTCAACCATGTTTATAGCAGCTTTATTTGTAATAGCCAGAACCTGGAAACAACCCAGATGTCCATCAACAGAAGAATGGGTACAGAAATTGTGGTATTTTTACACAGTGGAATACTACTCAGCAATCAAAAACAAGGAAATCATGAAATTTGCAGGCAAATGGTGGGACCTAGAAAAGATCATCCTGAGTGAAATATCCCAGAAGGAGAAAGACAAACACGGTATATACTCACTTATATAGACCTATAAGATATGATAAACATAATGAAATCTATACACCTAAAAAAGATAATCAAGAGAGCGGACATGGGGTAAGATTATCAGTCCTCGTTTTGAAAGACAGATGGGATGCACATTAAACATTGACAGGAGTCTACTGAGCGCATTTGAGAAACTCTAACTAGCAGTGTTTTCAAAGCAAAGACTCATGACCAAACCTTTGGCAGAGTACAGGGAATCATAAGAAAGAAGGGGAGTTAGTCTGATGAGGAAAGGATAGGAGCTCCACAAGGACCAAATATATCTGGGCACAGGGTCTTCTCAGAGACTGTCATTCAACCAAGGACCATGTATGAATATAACCTAGAACCTCTGCTCAGATGTAGCCTGTGGTAGCTCAGTAACCAATTGGTTTCCCATAGTGAGGGGAACAAGGACTATTTCTAACAGGAACTCAGTGACTGGCTCTTTGGCTTCCCCACCCCCCAAGGGAGGAGCAGTCCTGTTAGGCCACAGAGGAGAGCTTTGCAGCCAGATACCTGAAGATACCTGATAAAACAGGATCAGATGAATGGGGAGGAGGTCCCCCCTATCAGTGGACTTGGCAAGGGGCACGGTGGAGATGAGGGAGGAAGGGAGGGACTGGAAGGGAATGAGGGATGGGGACACGGCTGGGATACAGAGTTAATAAAATGTAACTGATAAGAAAAAAATAAAATTAAAAAAAATAGTAAGTAGCTGATAGAAACTGCAAACATATAACAAAACATCATCAAATCAGAGCACTCAAAATACCCAGCAGGGATGACTGAGGTAGCTCAATTGAGAAAGCAAACAAAAGGTCAAACGATAACGTTATTAAATCTTACAAACATCTAACACAGATAGACTAGTCAGCTGGAGCTCCTGAATAAGTGAATCTGAAATGTAACAGAGCATCCCCACATGCAAGGCTTCCAGATAAAAGATCAAGTAGGGTAGACAGTATGGTCAGATTGGGCATTTACAAATATCCAGCAGAAACCAACTGAGGAAACCCTGAAATAGTGTAATACTGGGATTTCCACTCAAAAGAACAAACAAGACAGAGCAGACTTCTGCATGAGCCTCTGCTTTTCCTTTTCTATATGTGCATTTTTGTATCATGGGATGAACAGCAGTAATCACTGTTGGGACAGTTTATCTTCTAGGTATTCTCAAGAAGGCAGTGTTTTTAGTATCATAAACAGTTTGTTGATTTCTCTCTTCCTCCTACAGAGACAGGAGACCAGCGTGACTCAGAACAAGGGTTTTAGAGGACTCTCAAAGTGAGCAAGCTTGGATCTGTAGTAGGAGGCCCCACCCTGCTTTCAGAGCCAGCTTCTCAGTGGTCTTAGACAACACATGACAATTCCCCAGTATCAAGGACATTATAGCCACCACGCCCTGCTTCTCTGTCTCTTATTTTAAAGGGGGTGTACTTATGGTGCTTTGCTAGCACTCTGAGAAGTAGGTAAGAAGTTCAAGTGTAACATGTACAATAGATATGACATTCCTTATGATGGTTGGAGTGGTGATGGTGGTACATGTGGTGGAGATGGTGGAGAATCGTGTAGAGCCATCACATGTTGCAGCTCCTGGGTCGCTTCTGCACTGTTAACAGTTGACAGCGGTTTCACTTGCTTTGATGATCAGAAGTTACACTTCTTGAATTTTTACGCTGGTGGAAACAGTAGGTTGACCTTTAAACTGCTACTAGCTTGTATATATAAATGAGCTAACAGGTAAATTCAGGGACTTCAGAACAAGGAAAGAGAGAAAAAAAATGCTTGTAGCAACAAGGCTAGATACCCGTACCCCCTACTGCTTTTGAGACCAGTACACTGGTGATGGAGTATTCTCTAGATGCTCTGGGCAACCATAAGACCACATTGACAGTGTCGTGGCTTGCTTTTTTTTTTTTTTCTTTTTGTTGTTGATGTTTTTTTTTTTTTTTTTTTTTTTTTTTTTTTTTTTTTTTTTTTTTTTTAATGAATGATTCTGAAAGCCAGCAGGTGAAGGTACTTGCTACCAAGCCCCATGACATGAGTTCAGTTCCTGGCATCCACCTGATGAAAGAAGAAAAACACGTCTGCAAGTTGTCTTCTGACTGTCAGATGCACAGCACAACATGTGTTAGTAAGATCCGCCTGGTTTTCCTGCCAAAGTCTCCTAATGAAGTAATGTGGAGGAAATGTATAGGAAAGTTTTCTCACTTGCTGTGATTGAATTTTCTCTTGGTGACTACAACACACAGTCCTCATGGACTCTGCTGAGCACAGCTGGAGAGGCCTCTATGGGCTCTGCTAAGTGAATGTTTCCAGTTGCTAAAAAGAGCCTTTGGTCCCATGAGAGTGGCAGGTGTCATTAGTTAGCAAATTAATTTACTGAACAATATGAGTGCTAATTGTGTTTATTTTGTCATACTTTAGATGTAGGATTGTCTAATTATAAGTTGGACTTAGGGTAGGCCAGACTTGAATGTAGCTTAATGATGCAGTCCTGAGAGAGCCCAGCAACTGAAGACATCTCAGGGTGGTAGGCTAGGTGCAACCCAAAGCTATGAACTAAGAAAACACTCCAGACAACTGGATTGTCAGCTGTGCTTATAGACTACGAGGAAAGGGGACTGTGGATTGACTTTGCCTGTATTTTTTAAATTGGCTCAGATTTTCAAATACAGAAAAAGGATTTTTGTTTTTGTTTTTGTTTTTCCTTGTGGTCTTCAGGCTTCCAAGTCCCTTTGGCTCTATTTAGAAAGTGCTTCAGACAGATAAAAGAAGATTGTAAAATTCAGAACATAAAATACAAGAACTTTCCCCTACTTCATCTTAATTTCTAAATGTAGTTGCTAGTTTTATTTTTTTACCTAATTACTAATTTTATTTTTTGCCTAATCTCCAAATGACCCATCTGAAATTTCTCTAAAGCAGTAAGTACAATAACCACAAAAGGAGAATTCACTGTGTTGGCAAGAACATGAATCTTAGAATATGAAACACTTGTTCACATAAACCCCATTTTCATCTTGGTGTATGTTACATCTGTGAAAGGTACATGGCTACTGTGTGAACTTAGAGAAACCAATATTTTGGTTACAACAGCATGAAAAAATGAAAACCTTAATTTCTTTACCTTTACATAGTTGCATACTTACTGTCACAACTGAAAACTTTTTTTACTTTCTAGTACTCAAATTTTGGATAAATATCTGCTACTTTCCTACCGGACATGTTAACCACAACAAGTAAATGAGACAAGCGTAACTACGAGTGATTAACTTTATTATCCACATGAGGGAATATTCTATAACTGTTTGCTCTGAACTGACAATGCCCTTGCTGGAGGGCTCAGGAAGTAAATAAAATGGAAGGTTCTGAAACTAAGATTCATCAGAATCCTGGCCAGGCTTCTGAAAACAGGAAACAGTTGCTAGGAGAGGAGACTTTGCTCTGCTGAGCTATCTGAAAGTTGCACAGGCAGCTTCTGGGATGCAGAACCTTCGAGTCCTCACCCATGCTTTCCAGTGATGGAGCGGACGCTGAGTCATCCATCATTTGTAAGAAACCTTTTATGCTAAGAGCCCCCAGGCAGTCCTGGTGGGACTTGATAAGCTAGGGACAGATGGCAGGGGAGGAGGCTTCCCCTTTGGGTGGACTAGGGGAAGGAGTTAGGGGAGAAGAGGTGGGGGAAGAGGGAGGAAGGGTGGGACTAGGAGGAGATGAAGGAGGGGGCTACAGTCTTGATAAAAAATGAATAAATTGTAAAACATTAAAAACAAAAATAAAGAAATTGGGGAAAAAAAAAACCCAGTAACATCACCAGTTCAATAAGCTATGTTGGAGGAAATAGTTTCATTGGTCTGTTGATTTTGCCTGATCTGAGATGAGCCAGAGAGAAATCACACAACAGGGAATAAAGATTACATAATGATCTTTTCTTTCTTTTGTTTATGAAGGAATAGACAAATGATGTTTTGGTTTTTTTATTCTTATGACCAAAAATCTATAATCTTGGCCGTGTCATTCTTATTTTTGTTAACTTTCTAACTTGAGGTGTTGGTTTCTGTAATTGCAAACATTCAGGACACTTCCCCCCCTCCCGTTGGTTTTGTGTGTGTGTGTGTGTGTGTGTGTGTGTGTGTGTGTGTGTGTGTGTGT
>NW_026586816.1:9801743-9811783 GCF_907164565.1 Psammomys obesus
TGTGTGTGTGTGTGTGTGTGTGTGTGTGTGTGTGTGTGTGTGTGTGTTAACAACTTTTATTACACCATGTTGTTAAATAAGTGACAAGAATGGACAGTGCCACGTGGGAGATCCAGTGGTCACAGAGTAGACATAGTACCTCTTTTTTTTAATTTTTATTTTTTTACTATTAATCACAGGTTATTTACTTTGTATCCCAGCCGTAACCTCCTCCCTCATTCCCTCCCAATCCCAACATAGTACTTCTTATCGGTGAGTCCATATTAAATCTAAGGTAGCATTTCAAGTCAGGATGGGATTTCAGACGCAAGAGTTTGTCATTACTATTTTTACTGATGACATCTAGAGCAGGGTCCTCAACCTGTGGTTCCAACCCCTTCTGGGGTAGAGAGACTGTTTCATAGGGATAAACCCGAAACTATTGGAAAACATAGGTATTTACATTATGAGTCCTAACAGTACCAAAATTACAGTTATGAAGTAGCAATGACAGCTGTTTTATTGGGGGGGGGGGGTCACCACAACATGAGGGATCATGTAGTAAATGATCATAGCATTGGGAAGGTTGAGAACCACTGATCGACATTTTAGATTGCAAGTTAGATTATAACCAAATCAGATTTTTAATTTCTTAAAGAAAACATAAAATAACAAGTTTTACATTAAAAGTCGTAAGAGTACACATTTTAGATTTTATATAAAATAAGGCTGTGATTCCTTTTTCTTCTCCTGTGTTCCATGCTCTAAGAGCAGATTTGATGATACTGATGCTGGCTTAGTACCCATCAGCAACTGGTTGGATCCACATGATAGCTACTCTTGGTTGATGAGGCCTCAACACTTTTGAAAGTCTTATGCCTGTCCTGTTTCACAGACATTTATAAAAATGACCTTGGTTGTAGATTTTGAGCTTCAGATCAAATCCATTATGTAAAATACACATTTAATTAATATTTTTGTTAGTCCTTTGATAATTTCAGGCAATGCATTTTTATTATATTAACCTCAACTCCTTCTGTATTCATCCTCTCCTTTATCTTCCTACTCAACTTCAAATTTTCTGCTTTAAACCAAAACAAAAGATTTTTTTGTTGTTGTTGTTTTAAAGACCAAATGTAGAGCTGGCTTTGTGTCTATTAATTCTTTCCGTGGGATTTTGTTGTGTTGTTTTGTTTTTACCATAGAAAATGCTCCTCTCTGCTTCATATAGTTTTGTGGATATAGTGGTTTAGACTGGCATCTGTGCTCTTTTAGAACTGTAGAACATAAGCAGGCCGTCTGCCTTACAATTTCCTGTGAGAAGTCAGTTAATTATTCTGATGGCTGTCCCTTTCCATGTGGGTGGGTCTCTCTGTCTTGATGCTTTCAATCTTCGTTTTTGGCTCTGGATATTTGGTGTTTTGATTGGTATGTGATATGGGGAGTTTCATTTTGTTTCTGTCTATTTGGCATACTGTATGCCTCTTGGATTTTAATAGACATCCTTTCCCTAGATATGGACGCTTTTTTTCTTTATAGTGTTGCTGAAAATATTTTTGTACCTTTGATTGAATTTTTTTTTTTCTTTCTTCTCTGTGTACTATTCATAGGTGACTTTTTTAAGTGTCCCAGATTTCTTCCATGTCTTGTTCCTGGGATTTTTTTTTTTTTTTTTTTTAAGATTTAATGTTTTCTTTGACTGAATGATCTATTTCCTCTACCTTGTTCTTGAGACATTTGAGACATGATATTCTCTGTATTACTTGATTCAACCAGGAGACTTTACTCTTCATTGCCCTCCTCAAGGGGGGGGGGGAGTAGGTTTTATTTCATTTTGTCTTGTATTCATAAATTTTATTTCATTACTTAATTCTACCTTCATATCTTAGATTGTTTTCATTATTTCATTGAACTCTTTGTATGTTCATAATCTTTATTCAGAGATTTGTTCATATTCTTTTTTTTTTTTTTTTTTGAGTTCCTGGAACATGTTGTAATTGCTCTTTTAAAATCCTGTCCTTTGCATTGGCTAACTCACATTTCTCAGAGAATACTACAGTGGGATGCTAACTTCTGTAGGAGAGGCGCTGTCGAGGTTATTTGTGTTTAGTTTGGTGATGGACACTGGTACCTGGAGTTAGGTTCTGATGATGGCATTTGGTTTGTTGCGTGGTCTTCCCTTGCTAAGTGGTCATTTGGATTCTTATTTGCTCTTACCCCAGTGTGTCAGGTTGTGATCTCGCTGACTGGTGTTTAGGTGGTTCTCAGTCTTGAATGGGGTATGAGCAGTGTTCTGAGCTCTGCCAGGAATAAGTGTAGCTTTTGAGTCTAGGAATTAACCTGCCGTAGGCTTAGAAGATAAGAATTCTCTATGCTGATCTTGAGAAGTCTGAAGAGAGTTTGTCAGGCTCTGCTGGTGGTCCTTGGGTAGCAAGCTCTGGGGTTTAGAGTCTTGGTGCACCTAATTGGAGTGTTGGTACTGCAGGACTCAAGAGAGTACTCTTTCTGGTCAGAGTGCAGGAGTATTGTCTGATAGGCAGCGATAGCTTCCGGCTGGACTCCACTGTAGTTCTGGTGCTGGCTGGTGGAGGGGGTGACTGATAAGCAGGGAAATGGACTGGAATACATTTTAATTTTAGTATTATCCACTTAAAAATACAGTTTGTAACTGAAGGAAGGAAGGAGACTAGGAGGGAGGTGGAGGAAGAAGGACCAAGGCGAAGGACCTGGAATGGTGTGGGCACAGTCAAAGTGCATGTTATATTTGAAAGAAGTTAACTTTAAGAAACCAAACACAGGCTGGAGAGCTGGCTCAGAGGTTAAGAACACTCGCTGTTCTTCCGAAGGTCTTGAGTTCAATTCCCAGCAGCCACATGTTGGCTCAGAACCATCTATAGTAAGATCTGGTGTGCAGGCAGAATGTTGTATGAATAATAAATAAATCTTAAAAAAAAAGAAAGAAACCAAACACTATGTACAGTGAATACATACCACTAAAAGGGGACTTTTAAAAAGGAAACAACTGACAACGTGAAGAATGTAAAATGTTCTATCAGGGAATATTTGTTGTGCTTGTAGAGTCATCATGTGTAGGTACCTATATCCTGTATATATATGTGGCTGTGCATAGAACAGCATGTTAGTCCATGATCATTTACAGAGGGTGGTGGTTCCATCCTATGAAATTTTAGTGGAGCTGTAAGAAAACATAGTTTCTTTCTCTTTTAGAAGTCTCAAGTAAGATTATCCATTCTGTTAATTTTAGTGATTAACATTCCTTTATGATAACTAAATACCCTTATGTGCCGCTTGTAAGGCAGTACTAGAAATTGAAGAGTGGGCCTTTTCATATGGACAAATTGAGACATTTGGACATGGTTGAGCTCTTTCCTTTGCTTACATTCCTTTCAAATACTGCTGGATGTAATAAGTGGTAGGTACTCACAGTTTACTTTATGCCCTTGAGCTGTCATCACTATGCTGTATATGTTTGGACTGTACTGTCTGTACAGTATTGATGGAATAAAACTCCAATTAGGATGAAGATTATATTAACACTTTGTTAGGGGATACTCAGAGAGCTTCGAAACACCTTTTACTTAACTTAAAAATAAATAATATCACTTTTAAATTTCTCTTAAGAAAACAAAATATAGTAGTTCTCGAATTTCTTCCATTGATGGTTCTTATGAATATTAAATTTGAAATTAGAACCACACTGCTCCTTTAAAAATGTTCATGATTCATGTCTTAAGGACAAAAAGGAAAGTCATTGGTAAGAGTATTTTTATAGTTAAATTTGTAATAAGCCCTAGATCTGAATAAAACATCACAAACTCCTACAACTTTGCAAAAGTCCGTGGTCAGACAGCTTGGTGGCCTGCCCACAGGGCGAAGACTTTTGGTGTAGCATTCCTAGACTTAACAAGTCATATTTTAACTAAGGAGGCCCTATTTGGGGAAAATATTATTTGTTATTTCACCATCAAAGATGACAAAACATGCATGTGTATTTAGATTGAGATAGCTAATGTAGACTGTTAGGGATTTGTTGCAGGGGCTAGCTTTGACAGACTGGGAGGAAGCTTTAATTGGTTTTCTTCGAGATTTTTGCTAAGAAGATGGACAGAAAACCAAGTAGCAAGTTTGAGGACTTTCCCTGATGTTCCCTTCTTTGGAGTACCTGCTGGGATCCAACAAGTCAGCTTTCCACACAGAAGACCATAACTGGAATCACAAATTTCACCTACAGAAATCCTCAGGATGTCAAGACCTCCCCACAAAGGTTTTTGAAAAGGGATATTTGGCTGCTACATTCACTGTGGAAATGATGAGCCATAACCTCCCATTTGTAAACCCCAAAGGAATCTCCAGTGTCTCTGCAAGGGTTGGGTTAATTGTACCGTAATCCATAGGGTGGGCTTTCCTCTTAGCATACTTCCTGTGACCCTCGCCAAAGAGCTGCGTCTGAGATATCAAATCCCTTACTAAGGAGTCAGGTGCAGAGTGGTGCAGCCAAGATCTAGACCACAGTCTGTGGGCTCCAGAGCTCATGCTTTGAACCACTTAGTTGTTGTAGGTCACTAAGTTAGAGGTTTGCCTTTGTGAATTTCAGCTTAAAATACTTTAAAAGGAGAAGAAAAACTGAGGAAGAGCACCAAGAGAATGACTACGAACAGAAAGGAAGAAGCCTGAGTCCTGGGCCATTCACATTTATGTACTGGGAAATAAAGAAGAGCTAGCAAAGACCTCTGAGATGTGAGCAGTGCCAGAAAACAGAGAAAAGTGAGGTTCAGAGAGAAGAGAGGGCACCGCTGTTGGGGCTATCTCAGTTCACCCCCTCCATGCTGAGGGGTAGAGGAAGGACTAGTCACACCCTGGGAAGACACCTACTAGACTGGAGAATTATTGTTTTGATTGCAGTGTTCAGCATGAACTCAGAAGGACGCAGTCAGTCCTGACCTGAGTGAGGCCTGGTACTGCAGAGAGGCCATCCGTCCACATTGAGCACTCACCGAGGTAGCAGTGCAGCAAGCGCTCAGCCCCGACGTGCTTCTGCCCAGCTGGTTCTGTGGACTCTTTACACTGTATGCCGATTCTTATACTTTGTTCCTCTTTGAACAAAGGGCCAATGAGATGGCTCAGCACTTGCCACCAAGCTTTATGACATAAGTTTGATTCCCAAGGAGTCATGTGGTAATAGGAGAGAATCAGCTCGTGCAACTTGTCCTTTGAACTGCACATTCACACGTCACATGCGTGAGCGCTCTCTCTCTCTCTCACACACACACACACACACACACACTAAATAAATGTAATATAAGTATTAATCAGAACAAGGACTATAAAAGGGGTCAAGGTTCTAGCCCTTGCCATTAACATGCCATGAGGAGTAAATCTCCACATAGCCTGTGCAGTATCCCCACTGATTGTCTCCTCTCTGTCCTGCTTAAGGCAGGAGAAGCTTTGTTCCTCTGTGGCACTGCAAGTCCGAAATCCAGGATAGACTGACGAGCCCGGCCTCCTGCCTGCATTAGACACTGATGCTGCCAGCGGCGGCAGGTCTGGAGGTTGATTTTAGAGTGTTACTTCCTAAGGAGAATGGGAAACAAACGTCTAGAATGAATTGTGGTTTTCATGAGTTCTTAATGAAGCTAATAAAATAATCTGTGACATGGATTCAAAGATACCGATGTAAAACCTACAGATTTAGATATATGGGATTTAAAAATTATTTTAAATAGCATTTACAAGAACATTATAATGTATGTCAGAATCAGAAAGGAGTTTCAATATTGTTGAGTCAATTTTTAAGAAGAAACTTTTTTTTTAACCTATAAGAATGTTGAATGTCAGCAGTGGCTCATACCTAGTTCTCTGAGTCTCAGAATCACTCTAAGTTTAGTTAAAATGTGTGGCAGTAGCTCTTCAAACAAGCAATATTGTAGTCTGAAAAACTTTTTGGGAAAGGCTGCTTTAGTGAAAGATGTGTCTCTAACAGAGCTAGATTTAGAACCCTTTGGCTAGGGCATTGTGGGAGTAAAAAGGCCTAAATTTGGAGTCCAGACACATTCATTTATGACTCAGTTTTTCCACTTCCCCTCTGGCCATAAGCAAACCACAACATCATTCTGTCTTGCTCATTTCTTTTTTCTTTTTTTTTTTTTTTAAGAAAAAAAAAAAATAGGTGTAGTATACATCTTTCTACCAGTAGTGGTATTTTGAGAGTTCACTGATTCAGAGCTCTCTGGATACTACAATATTATGTAATTATAGGGATCTCTTATTTCTAGTAAGATTTCACAAGGTGCTGGTTTCTATATTCTATAAAGGTAAATTGCCCCGGAGCAAGGTGCCAAATGTGCTTCATCGGTCTCTCCCCTATTAAGAATATAGAGTAAATATTTGCTAAATGGTGGAGAGTTCCTTTTTTTTTTTTTTTTATCACCTTTAACAAAGGCTGTATTCATGATAAATCTCCATGTGAGTGGCAGGGAAATAGCTTGCTGTAGAGTTTGCCACATTTTGTGGGATGCCTCACAGGGCCTTCAAGTGAAACCCGGGAGGGAATTCCTGTGCCTTGTTGCCTCTAATCTAAGTGTGGTGTCAGCAGGCATGTTAAGAGAAGAAGCCAGAGCAGCTGGGGGCTGGGCCGGCATGCTGTTCTCATCAGGCAGCATTTTCATCTTCCTTTAAGAATCTGTGGACATGATTTTATATGTGAGAACAATAGAACGTTTTACCCTTTCTGTAGCCTTGTTTCAGTGCTAACAATGAAATTTACTGTAATGCTTTCTTTTTGTTTTGTCCACATTTGCCAATATATCTTTTGTGCTGTGGATATTTTGCATGTGGAAAATGAGGTAGGGAGGACATGCAGCAATGACTAACACATGGCATCAATTCCTCATTTTGTTGGTATTTCTGATTTGTTAAGTTCAACTTAGGAATGATGTCTTCAGATTGCTCTGGCCTATTTTTATGTTTTACTTTTACTTTAAGACAATGATAGAATTTTACATTCATTAACAGGATAAATAAAAGGTAAACGAAGTTATTTAGTGTCTTATGGTGTTAAAACCCTGGGTTCTGAGGCTGGAGAGATAACCAGTGGTTACAAACACTGGTTGTTCTTCCAGAGAACCCAACTTCAATTCCCAGCACTCTCCTGGCAGCTCATGGCCATCTAAAACTTCAATCCCCTCTTCCGACTTCCGTGGGCATCAGGCATGTACATGGTATGTAGACATACATGCAGACAAAATAAAATAAGAACTGTTGGAGAGATCATCACTCAGTCCTCATTTTCCATTGCTTCGTGTCTGTTACATAGGTTCTGTGTCAATGAGTGAGTACCTTCACCTTTCACCCTTGTGATCATGGGCTTTATTCTGTAAGCTAGGCACCGCTTTAGACCATAGGAAGGAGGTTCATGTGCGGTTGTCAGCTACTGGAGTACATCTGCCTTCATGATGAGGGCTGATATCCAAACTATTTTCAGTTAACTACATTCCGAGGTTTAACACCGCACACAAAGAATGTCCAGAATATACTTATTCACAAGTCATGTCTCCTTGAAAGACAGCTCTTGAAAGAGATGGGCAGGAACTTCTGGGAAACCAGTGAGGGTGGTGGTCTCTTGATTCAATTCATTAAGAGACAGAGAGAGAAAGGAAAGCCCACAACAGAGGCATGCTAACAGAAGCTAACCAGACGCTCCTTCCCCAAGCCCTGCTCACTGCAGTTGCTTTTTAAATGTCTATCATGTTTAAGCCCGCAAAAGAATACCGAGAGTACTGTCCCTGGGTCAAGTGTGGATTAACTATGTTGGGCCTGGAGACATGTCTTAACAGGTACAGGCACTTGTCACACAAGACTGGCAACCTGAGTTCAAGCCCGAGAACCCATGCTCAGGTGCAGGAGGAGGCTGAGTAGAGAAGCTGCCTCCGACCTCCATGTGTGCCGAGGCTCACCCTCCCTGCACCAGGGTGGTTTTTTTTTGTTGTTGTTGTTTTTAGGTTTGTTTGTTTGGTTGGTTGCTTGGTTTTTGTTATTGTTGTTGTTTGTTTTTTGTCTTTTCAAGACATGGTTTAATCTATGTAGCCTTGGCTGTCCTTGAACTCACTTTGTAGACTAGGCTAGCCTCAAACTCAGAGATCCTCCTGCCTCTGCCTCCTCGAGTGCTGAGAGTGCAGATGTGCACGTCTGGCACAGTCAGTACTTATTATTGTAAAAAGCTGACTATGTTAAGGATGCAAAGTGTGCTCAGCCCATAGTACGGTCCCTTCAAACCGAATCCACGCTGCCCAAGGAGCAGAGGAAGAACACAGAGGAGAGGCTTGTGTTTCCGCGAGTCGTCACTGTGTGGACACAGATTATTCCAGGCTCTACTGCGAAAGCCCTTGTGGCACTATCATTACATGACAAATACAAGTCCTCAGATGCAACAGTTTAAAAATACAGTCAATTTAACAAGACGCGGCAAAATGGTAGAGGAAGGGAATATCTTTCTCTGCAGAAGGAAGTGGTAATGAAAAAGTGAGCTTAGAGTCCTGCTTTCCAGAAGGAAAACACACATGCAAACAAGTTTTTTTTAGTGTTTTTCAAATTTCTTCTGCTGTTGAAGTCATCAGAATTTTACAAAAGTAACAGGCCAACTGATATACAAGGCATACAGCCTCTACTTGACCATGACTTTGGTTGCTAATGCCTCTAGTTCTCTCTGGAACATATAGGTCCAAAAGAGGACAACTATACAATAAAGGAATGGATGAAGCCAGATGATACCATTTCTATATTTGATACCAATCTTGGGAAATGTATAGACTTTCATTTTTATTGAGAGCCCACAACTTCAATATCATTATTATTTCATTTACATAACATCCAGAAGATCAAACCCCAGAATGGCAAGACCAGTGAGCGAAGTATTTCTGAGGGATCATTTTTATTGTGTCTGCCTAGGTAAGTTTTCTAACTCCACCACAGTAGGGTAATGACTTAATTTCACCCTGTGACTACCATGGAGGATCTCAAGTCTAAAAGTAGAAACATGGTTGTGTGTGGAGAGGCAGAGGATCAAAATATAATGACTAAATAAAGACTTTGTGACTTTTAAAATTAAATCATGTGTTTGTCGCTTTCCTGGCAGCTACAGAAGAACAGGCACCGAGGTGTTTCTAAAAGATTTTTAAAAATGGATGAGTGATGGGACGTGCTTAGGCTCACTTTAGATTTGGCATCAAGTAATTAATTTTTTGATATCACTCTGGATTCTCAGTGCTGAATGTATTTGGACTTTTAAGAAGCTAAAGACCTGAGCGTGTCAGTCAACTCATTTACAAATTATGGTGCTTCAGGCTTTTACCAGCAAGGCTCTGTCAGCTGCTCAGAGCATCTGCAAAAAACGCTACAGCTATGTAGTCACTGGGCTCCGTTGCAGGGCTGCTGTTTGTATCTCAAGTTCTAGAGAGTCAGCTTTCAGCAATATTTTCTCTTCTCCCAGCAGGAAAGATTTAGTCCACATATTTTCTTTTTCTTTTTATTTTTTTCTTTTTTCAGTCTAAAAAGAATTGTTGCTGTGGGGGAAAGTAGCTTGATTATTGACTTCTTAACTAACCTGTTCAGTCACGTCAGTCCACACACCTGAGATCCTCTGTGTACATTAACAGCTGTGGAAGGTGTATTCCACTCCCGTTCCCAGTGAGTGTGACCAAAAGGTGCTTCTTTGTCAGGTTTTCGAATAAGTGTAGGGAACCCTGAGGTACTCAAGACAACTGCCTTCAACTCAGTTTCAGTTAGACATGTGTAAAAGTGAAAAACCAGTCAAAACCAAGAGTTGCTGGATGAGAAGTGGCGGATGGCTGCACAGAAGCAGGAGAGGTGCTTGGTTGGGCTGGCGACTGGAGGAGGGACGCTCTTCTTCACCAGAGAGGCAGGGCACTGGCGAACACTGGCTGTGTGGTAAGGCAGCCCTGATGCCTGTGCCCGCCACGTTGGGGTTAGCTCTCAGTCACAGCAGCACTGCTCCGGCCAACAGCTGTGATTTCCCTTGTGAAATG
>NW_026586816.1:9811793-9812301 GCF_907164565.1 Psammomys obesus
TTTCCCTTGTGAAAGGTCCAGTGCTTGTAGAGACACACGAGTTTACATAGTGCCTAAGGGTGTGCAATAGGAGGTTTCCTGCTGGGCCTAGGAGATGGCTTCCTCGTCAGGGTGCTTGCCACATAAATAAGGGGATTTGAGTTGAGTCGTCAGCACTGTAAGAATATGGCTGCAGCTTATCCCAGCTCTGGGGAGGGGGAAGAGAGAGGGCTCTTGGGGCCTGTCAGCCAGATAGTCTACCCAGGCTGTCAGTTCCAGGTTCAGTGAAAGTCCCTGCCTCAAAAAAGGCTGCCTTGAGAGAGCTGCAGGGAGACCCTGGCACCACTCTCTGGCCTCCGCTCGTGCACGCACAGCTCCTGTTGACCCCTAGTTAAGTTTTATGTTTTTAGTTGCTACAGACTGGACCGAGGGTTTACACATGTGTATGTTCATTTGTTTTGTAGCCTACTTTTCTTGCCGACTCTAAGATTGCAGTTCTGTGCCACCACACTTTTTATGTAGGCTTTGG
>NW_026586816.1:9812311-9827460 GCF_907164565.1 Psammomys obesus
TGCACATCATGGTGCCTCCAGCACCATATCTGCCTGCACACTGCCATGCTTTCTACCATGATGATAATGGACTAAACTTTTGAAGATGTAAGCCAGCTGCAATTAAATGTTTCCCATTATAAGAGTTGCCTTGGTCATGTATCTCTTCACAGAAGTGGAAACCCTAACTGAGACAACATTCATTGTAGAAAATACTCTGTTCGGAGCCTGAGAGATACTTGGAAATGAGTTCTCATATAACAACTGATAAGACATGTAACAGCTCCTACTGTTGTGTAAAGTAGCTCAGTTTATACAGTTTAATTGTGTGTTTGTAGCAGTTTACTCACGTGCTGTTACTAGCTTCAGAGCTCTCTGCTCCCACCCTCTTTTGACTGTCCTAAGTTTTCTTGACACTTTGTGGCTTAACCCAGCTGGTCTCTGTGTTCTGCTGTCCTTAACTCTGGGTAAGGGTTATAGCATTGCAGGGGCCTGAACTGGCCATGTATGCTTTTTGAAGCCCTGGGGTTAGAATTACATCAAATTTCACAGCGCCTACAGTAAGGTATTTACTCTTCACTTCAGGATCTTTATATTGGTCAACAGGAAATCTTTTTCTGTAGAACTTCCCAGGATATTTAATCCCAACTCTTCTTGTTGGACTTAATCAGAGTAGGATGTCCACCCTCAAACTACAAACCAACAAGCTTGCTTTTCAGTCTAGATCAGTGCTTTCTTCATTTTTTGTTTCATGGAAGAATATCAGCCCTGTCCGAGGCTTGACCAACTTAACCAGATTCAGCTAACAACCTCGTCCTATGGCCTTGGGTTCATTTTGGTTTCATCCTTAGGAAACATTTATTTTTGAGAATTAGGGAGTAGCTGAAGATTATGCTGCTCCTTTGCCCTTCCTAGAAACTCCTGACATTTATTTGTCCCTGGATTCAGCCAGATCACACCAAAGAGGAATTCCTGCTTAAATTTTCCTGGCCCAGTGTTTACTGTCTTTCTTGGATTCCAGCTGCCTTTCAGTGGTGCGCAGCCCTCAGCCCACAGATCCTTACTATGTGGCACACAGATGTCTTCTCTTAGCCTTTTCAGTCAGGGACCTAGTTCCAACAGTCCCCAGGAGAAATGCCACCCAGCTACAGTGCAAGAATAGATGTTCTCACCTGAGCAGTTGATACACTGTGATCCTGTACAGCATACAAAACGGTCTAGACAACAAGGAATCCATGTAGCACAGCAGCCGTGAGGCTGGGGCAGATAGCCTCAATTTTGTGTTGTCAGCAAGCCTGTTTTTACCTTACTATATATAGTTCCACTGTTTTCTGTTTTTGTTTTTTATATGTCCTTATTTACTTTTGATTAACTAAGTTTTGTTAAGCTACTTTAATTGCTGGAAAAAATAAAAATGACACTGAAAATCATTATTGTTGTTGTTGTTATTATTATTATTATTTTGAGAATTTTGAGGGTCAGAATTATACAGCTGTTTTAAGCATCTGGCGTGTGTCCTGTGCAGTTGTCATCAATCCATGCTTGTAAAATCTCTTGTCACCTCGGCATCCCTACGAACTGGAGTTGTGCTGGTGTGTGGCACACACCCAGTGAACATCCCGAGCCATTTGAACAAACAGGACCTGCCATTCTTGAACGTCACGCCCATCACAGCCAGCAGACACTCAGAAGCAAAGTGAAGGCCTGGTGTTCCTGACTTCACAGGAGTCAGCCTTGGGGACTCTGCAGGCGCCTCTGACACTCTCCTTCTCTCTCTCTGCAGACTCACATTTCAAGACTCCCTCCTGGTGCTGTGGCCGGACAGTCGGTTGCAATCGAAGGTGGAGTTTGCCGCCTGGAGAGCCCCCTGCACTGACTCCAGGCTGAATGGGAAGTGTGTCAGAAGCCCCTCAGAACCTTACCTCTGGGCTGTTTAATTGAAGTTGGGCATTTTATCTTCCTTGTTGTGTGATTCTTATTGCTTGGGACACAAGTGCTGCTATGCTTAGTGCTAGTTGACACTGAGTCTCCGATGGGTGACTGGGAGCATGTGTGGGTGCGTGTCTGTGTCCAGTGTGTGCTTGCTTCTCCCTGACGGGATAGTATCTCCTCAAGTGTAACCTATGAACAAGAATGATCATACCTTTTCTTTAAAAATGTGTGCTTTAACTGTTTACAAGTAAAACCTAAAGTGGTGGAAAACTTTTATTTCATAAAGAGGTACCAACTATGGTTGATACAATGTGTCTGAACTGAAGAGTGAATCTGCTTGTTTAAATGACTTGACCTTGATTGTGGTCCATTTAATAACAGTAATCAGTAATATTGTGTCAGTTTAAGTGGATGGTTTGGTAACTTAAACTGTTTTTTCTCATCCCTCATACAGGGCATATTTTCTTGAACAAAGAATGGTTTCAGTGAAACAGTCTAGCAGAGAATTAAAGTCAAAACCTTTTAAAGTAATAGTCTTATTGCTAAAGTTTGTACTTCTTCCCTGAGGTATTTGAAGCTTAAGTATTGTATAGCTTTGCGCTGTGTGTACTATATTATGAAAGAATATGTAAAGAGAGTGTTCAGTAATGCACAGTTTTAATTTGTGTATAATGGAATGTTATTTACAATGTAACACTGTAAATAAGAAATCAAAGTTTATGGGAAAATTCAATATTATCTTTGTTTCATGTTTAAATATATTTTTAAGATAAAGGTACAAAATAAAAGAAGCATATTACTGCGTATAGTGTATGGCTGCTTGTCTCAGACTGATCTTTTGAATCCTAGACTGGTAACTTGTGTCTTACTTTCTTTGCAGAAAACTTCTTCCAGAATTATACCATTGCCTGTCTTGCTAGCCTTGCTTCATGGAGATATAGCTATCACTAACAAGATGGAAGGCAAACCTAAAGTGATTGAAGTCTCAGTATAGAAACACCTACAATTTTTCCATTGCAACTTGATAAAAATAACAAAGGGAGTGAGCAGGAACACTTTGCTTTAAAAGTTGTAGTGGCAGCTGAAAGCTCGGTGTGGTGGTTGATAAATTGCTCTAAATGTTCTATTTAGGGATTCTGGAGCCACATAAGAAAACCCAGGCTTTCCTTTTAATTTTTTTTAAGTGTAAGAAGTAGTTATCAAGAAGATACTAAAGATAGACTCGCTCAAGGGGAGGAAGTTTCCCTGAAACATATAATCATGGCTCCGGGCGGCAGCTGATAAAGCCTCGGATGAAATTATACACTTGACATGGATGTATGGCCAAATTATAAAGGAAAGGCAACCAAAATGAAGAGGGTGTAAATATGAATGATCTGAGAGTGGCTGATTTATATTCCATGTACAGGCAATTAACATTTGTCTCGCTGTGTTCTCGTAGACAGGATGGTGCCATAGTATCTGTTTCTCATTCTTAATGAGGCTGAGAACCTAAGAGATGGACTGGCTGCTGGTGAGCCTTTGGTTTCAAAAGCTTTCAAAGACCTATTACCTGGTGGTAGAGTGGTTTTTTTGTTTTGTTTTGTTTTGGAGCTGGACTGGATCACATAAAACTATCAGGACATTTGGAGTCTGAAAATCATCTGTCCTATTTCACCAAGAATGCCAGTTCTTTCATCTCCTCCTGACTTATTCTAGTCGTATTTAAAAGTCTGAGTTTGCTTAAGACTCCTTCTATGAAGAGTTTAAAAATCGGATAGCAAAATAGGACACCATTCCTTCTGTCCTTCATGAACAGTCTGTCAAGACTATTCTCCAGTAATGTAAATACTTCTTTGTAAAGATATTGTGGCATTTGCAGCAGAGACACTGCTATACAGAATCAGGGGGGCAAAAACAGAGTGTATTTACAAATTCTTCCATTGTACAGTAATGTTCAGTTTAAGGTACTGAACCCAACAGATATCAATAAATATAAAATAGTCATTATACAAGAGTAGGAAAGGTAGAAGCAAATAAGAAGACAATTGTTCTTCAGCTCACATCACCCAGGCTTTCACACTGTTTTTAAGAAGTCCACTTTGGATGTGGATGACCTTGACATATGCCTGTATTCAGTCTTCTCCGGAGCCAAGAAATAGATGCTTTACTCTCCTGGTACAATAAAACCTAGTCTGGGGTCCTTAAGGACGTCGCTGTAACTCTACCCTCAGTCTAAAAGTGGGATATCTGCAGGGCTTGGTGGGAGCCAGGCTGTGGGCTCTCCTCAGGCAAGAGGCACCCTGTGCTCTCCAGAACATTGGTGACCATGTGACTTTGTCATGCTCGCTTGTCTCCTCCATGGGGCTGCCTGTGGCAGGTTCCATTTCTTCTTACATCTTTACTTCTAAACTTGACCTTGACCTGTGATAGCTTCCTATTTGCCTGGTGGAATTATATCTACAGTATGCATAAATAAATCCCAACTGTTAATTTACTTTTTTAAAAATTCTCTTTAGGAGCAAATTGTTTGTTTTGGTTTATTGATATAGGGCATCTCCTGGGCCTGCTCATAATCCCTATGATGTGATTGCTCTTTTGACACAGTGTGTGAAGGGGAAGGTCATCCTTGTTTTGTTCCTGATTTTAGTGGATGTGCTTTTTTTTCTGTGTTTCAGATGAGGAGTTTCTTTAAATTGCGTTTAGTGTGTTGGGAAATGTCCATTGCATTCCTGTTTTCTCCAAAACTTCTGTTAAAAATGAATGTTGGATTTGTTGAAGACCTTCTCTGCAGCTGTAAAGATGTGTTTGTACAGAAGATTAGTCATTAGTTTACAAATGTTGAATCATCCCTGCCTCTCTGGAATGAAGTTGACTTGATCACAATAGATAATTTTCTTGATGTGTTCTTGAATTTTTCTGCTAGTTTTTTTTTTTTTTTTTAATTCTAGAAGTGTGTGCTTTACAAATGAACCACAGCTAAGCACACATAGTAGTCACTGATTCCTGATGACTTTTGGTTTTATCCTCGTAGATTAACACAATTCAGCCCTCCTCAGAGAAGCTTCTGTTAGCAGTACATGGTGAGCTGCACAGATTCACAACCAGCTGAGGCGCAGAGCACGAAACTCCGGCATGCTCAGCCCAGATGGGAAATCCCAGAGAGACCATTCATTGGCTTTGTCTTTCTACTGCTTTTTTTGGTGTGCCCCAAACAACTAATGGTACATACCAACACTTCGGTGCCAGAGGCTATTTCTGGGAAGCATGATGCTTGTCCTGTTTCTGTAAGCAACAGGCCATAGGTATCAGAAAATGAGCACATCTCCAAAGCAACTCCAGGTGTGCCATCAAAGTTGAGGATAGACCTCTGAGTCAGTTGGCAGCCCTGTACTGCTGACATGGGGACAGGAGATGGTTGGTGTGTGGACTCTGAAGAGCAGCTTACCCAGGGCTTCTTCAAGGCATGTGGGCATCTCAGGACAGACCTAGAATTGCATCAGCACAAGTTGGAGGAAAGTTTACCCAAAGGAGCATTATTACTTTAAGGAGCCTTAGAGCCCAAACTGGTTGTGGAGTCCTATGCCATGAATGCTGCTTCATGATGATCATATAGTAGTCATTAAAAGATGGCATCTTTCAAGCTGGGTGTGCTGGCATATGCCTCTGTGCTCAGCAGTCAGCAAGTGAGAGACTAAGGCAGGGTATCCAGAGTCTTCAGTTCAGCCATAGCTACATTGGGGGACCTTCTAAGGAGGTGTGAGGGAAGTTGTTCTTGGGTGGAAGACCTTGAAAGGCCATCCAGGTGAAGCTGTTCTCTTCCTAGGAATACTGGCACAAGAGAAGGCTGAGCCCAGAAGTAAACACTTGTGTGTTTATAAACCTTTTGTAGAATTCTATTGAACAGTGGAAAAGCCTGGTTGGGTAGATGTCATGGGCTCTTAGTAGGAATGGTAGATTGGCAATGTAAAATTATTCCTTTTAAATTCACACTTGTTCTGGGACACGACAAATTCCTAAGAAATGTACAGCCTTGCCTCAACATAGGTTGGGTTCAGGTCTGCAAGATATGAGCCCAGATGTATATGGTCAGAGAGACCCATCAGCTGACCAGACTGACCATGCAACTTCTCTTTTCTCACAAGCTGCTGTCCAAAGGAAGAATTGAATCCAACCTTGGGCAGAGCTTCTCTCCAAGGAGCCCACTCAGCTTCAGATGCCAATCAGCCAAGCCCTGGGTGGTTTACCAGGACTAGTTGTGGAAAGTGTGGAGGGAATGTGAGCTCAGTGGTTCCTGCTTTACATGATGCTATTACCAAAGCCCTCAAACCACAGCAGGCAAAACCAGGGGCAAGCAGGAGATTCCATGCCATGCACAGCCATATGGGTTCCTCTGATTAACAACAAGGAGAAAAACTGAAAAAAAAAAAAAATCCCCTTAACTTCTGCTGTTATAACAGCATCCAAATACTAACTCACCGAGTTGCCTCTTTAAACCTTGGGAAAACCATCAGTACTTAAGAGATAGAGGATTTATTAAGAAAAACTTGGTATTCGCCCATCTCATGTAGAAGTATAAGATTTTAATTTCTCCCCCTAACTTACTGAACATGCCTTCCTGTCTAGTTAATGCTAATTCCGTCCTCTAATTGCCCAGGCTGAAACTCTTGCATCATATAGTTGATGGTCCCATGTTGAGTAAGTCACCATAGTCTGTAAAAGCCAGCTTTAAACTATTTGCTCCCAGTTCTGCAACTGGGTTTGGCTTCCCTTCGTGTATTTTCTGCTGTTCTCAATGACAGTCCCTGACATGCTATAGTCTGTTGGAGGGTGACATAGAGGCTGGTGTTTCACTCTTCCTACATGGCCAGGCTTCTCTTTGTAATCTGTCCATGCCACCTGCTTGAAAGATGGCATCACAGGGCTTCCAAAAGCACAAAAGTAGAAGTTACTTAAGTCCAAGGTGTGCGCCCCCACTGGCCCCGCATCACAGGTTGCCTGTGACAGCCCAGGTTCACAAGAAAGGGACTGGAGAAGGGCATTAATAGCAGAAGCCAAGTTCACCTTTCCTGTTGCACAGTCAGTCCACCAGTGGGCCCCACTGGCTCCTCCTTAAAGTGCATCCCATCCACATACCATCTCTACAGATAACCATCAAGAGCATCTGTTTGCCAGAGCAATTACAGTGGGCTCCTCATTGGCCTTCCTGCTGCCATCCTTTCTCCAACAGTCACATGTCTGCTGGAACCTAAAGCAGTAAGATCATGGTATACCTTTGTTCAGAATTTTCATTGTACTTTTCTCAGGCCTTCAAAATCCTGGGATTTGCTTCTCCTTGTTCTATGATGTGTTTCCTTCTGTTCCTGGCCTTCTTGCTGTTCCTTGCAGCATGGCAGAATCATTACATGTGATTGTGCTCTACTTAGAAAATACTTACTTTTGAGTCAGGGTCTTCCTACAATAGCCTAGGCTGACCTCCAACTTGTGACCTTCCTGCCTCAGCTCCCAGTATGCTAAGATTACAAAAAGTGTTGCAGATGATTCCACATGGTCTGCTTGTGCATCTCAAGTCTTTGCTGGATATCACTGTATGTGGTACTTTTCTCATTCTGTTACAAAGTAAGTACTTGAGAAGAAGCGACTTCAGGGAGCAAGGGTGTGACACTCATAATGACTGTCAACTTCGCAGGGTCTAGAATCAACTAGTACATTGGCCTCTGCACTTGCTTTTAAGGGATTATCCGTGTCAGGTTATCCTGTGGAGCAGCAACCTAGACTAGATTAACTGAGGTAGGAAGATCCCCTTAACTATGAGCCTCACTTTTTCTTGACTAGAGGCCCTGGACTGAATAAAAATGCGAAAATGAGGTGGCATTAGCAGCTGTCAGTGTCTGCTTCCTGAATGCAGTATGGCCAGTGCCCTAGAGATCATGCCACCATGACTTCCCCAGCAACTGTGAGCCAAAATTAACCTTATCTCCCTTAAGTTGGTTTTGTCCAGGCATTTTTATCACAGTGTTGTGTAGCAATTACCTCTAAATTGAAATATTCCATATTGGAGGGAAGCTTGTTTAAGACTTGGAAAGTTCTAAAAAGAGGCTGTTAAGACTCAAGAAGTAAACAACTCACAATTCTCTGGAAGTCTTTGAAACTGATCAAATTCACAAAACCCTTTCTTCCCAAAGGTTGTACAGAGCAGTATGGACTGCTGAGACGAGACTTCTACCTGCCCAGCCACCTGGCTGTTGAGCGAGAGCTAGGGTTCCATCTTGCATGAGTAGTCCTCTGTGCTGAAGAGGGCATTCGGTGCTGCAGGTGCCTTTGAAGAGCCCTCTGTGCTGGAGAAGGCATTCAGTGCCGCAGTTACCTCTTAAGTAGCCACTCAGACACACTCCAGTAACTCCAGTAAACTTCCTTGCTCATCAAGTCGGACATCTTTACTTCGGTCTGTTATTTCCCTATCTGTAATAAGTGTCTGTGTCATGTCTCCTCAGACAACGTGTGGCACAACACACAGCAACAGAGTAACTGATAGTTTATTTTTTATTTGTATGAGTTTGAGAGGATGAGGTCCGTTGTGGTGAGGAAGGGGGGCATGGTGAAAGGAACTTGAGTTTCCTGGTCTCCTTGTATTCAGTCAAGAAGTAGAGCCATATGAATGCTTATGTGAGGCTTGCTTTCTCCTTTTTATTCAGCCCAGGTCCCCAAACCATGGATGATGGCTCTTCTCTGTCAAACCTAGAGTCTATTTCCATGGTGATTTAAAATCTGATCACATTTACAATTAAGATTGACTAGCACACTGGCCTTCTTCAGTGGTCATCCCCGACCACGTCCCTCACCACCCTCCTTCCAGCACTCTGTAGCGCGCCTTTCTTGCCTATCATAGAGCACTAACATGCATGTCTTGTTTGTGTGTCTCCCTTTGCAAACATTCTTCCTGAAAATGGATGTTTGTGTTATATATGCTAATTCTGGAATACTTACATGCCCTGAATGCCTAACACCAAGTAGGTCCTCAGTAAGTGCTTTAATGCAAGGTTCTTTAGGGTGACATGGAAGAAACAGTATGGGGATATGTATTGGTTGTCTTTTGCAGCCATAAGTTGCTACAAATCCAGCAGCTAAGAATATGTCAGCAAATAAGTTCAGTCACCCTAGATGGTTTCATTACACAATTCCATGGTCAAAAGTGTTATGTCTGCATTTCTTTTAGGAAGTACCAGCGATGATTTATTTCCAGTGCATTCATACTGGTGGAAGAATTCTGATGCATGAGATTGTAACGTGGCTGAGGGTTGCTTTTGGCTTTCACCCACTCATGGGCACTGGCCATCTTCAAAACTGTTCTCAACTGGATAGAATCCCTTAGTGCTTCAGATCTCTTACCTGCCCTTTGCCTCATCTTTGCCATGTACCTCTTCTGACTCTAGCTGGGAAGAGTTATCCACTCTTACGAGCTCACAGAGACAAGTGAAGAGAATTCACCTCCCACGAGACCCATACGTAAGGCCACCTACACCAGTAAAGTCCTTTCACTAGTTCACAGCATGTTCAGAGTGAGGGTATCTTTGAGGGTTGCTCTGCTGCCCTCCAGATTATAGATCAGTAGACCTGATGGGAAGGTACCAAGGGCTACTCCTGGGTCTGCCACTATGCTCCCACATGGACTTAAACATGCCTCTTACATTCTTGGGGGCACACTTTCCACACCTGTCGTACTAAGGGTGCAGGCTTGGATCTGAGATCCTTAGGACCTAACCTTCCTTTATTGTGTTGGGAAGGGCTGGGCTACAGTACGATAGAATCTTCCAGAGAAAATCCTATCATTCAGCTTTCTTCATACCTCATATGACCTACTCTGAGATGCCCTATCTTTTCTAAAACCTTGGTAGACTTACTGAAATTAATTCTCAAACATTTCTAGTAAATGGTAGAAATCTCAGAGTGCCTCAGTCCAGCCTCCCTTTTCTCCCATGCTCACTGTCTCTTGCCTGTGGGGACAGAGTAGTTTATCAGTATTTATCAAGATGACATCAGTTTACCTCTTTATAGCAACACAACTGTATGGCGCTGAAGCTGCACCCACCACTCACAGAAGTGATGTATGTGCAAGGACATTTGTTGTGGCAGATTCCTGATAGATTATTGAAGGAAATCTGTTGTGTTAAAGGAGTGGTTTTTTCTCTGCTTTAATGAGAATAATTTGGGGAATATATTAATTACAAAAAGCCAAATAAAGATTAGTGGGCACATCATGCAGTCTTCAAGATAAGAATTGGGGAAAAGACTGCGTTTTGAAATTTTTATATAATCTTGAAGGAAAGAGGAAGAAAAATGGGCTTGGAAGATGTAGATCAGTGGCTGGGCAGGGCGCTTGCCTAGCATGTTCAAGGGCCCTGGTTTGATCTTTAATACTGAAAAAGAAAAATGTTAGTATTTTTAAGAGATGTTACAAACTCTTAGGGATGTGGGGAATGGGGGTGGAGAAGGGATGGGGACAAACTCAGCAGTGGGGCTGATTGATTGGTCTCTCCGGAAGGTCTCTTGCTCTTGTATCTGTTTTCTCATCCTCTGAATGGCTGCCAAATCAGAATCCTTACCAGATGTTAGTATAGATGAAGAAAACGGAGATGAAGATATAAAGGCTGGTAGTAGCCAAGAGCTCCGTGACCAGAACAATAGTGACAGGCACCACAAGATGTCAACACTTACTATAAAGAATACTCATCAAGACTGCATCTTGGTATTGACACAAACATTCAGAAAAAGAACAATCTAAAAGAACATAGGGTCCAGAAACAGAATTTGCAAGTATATGATCAATTGACTTTCAACAAATACAGCAGAACAAAGCAGTAGAGGGGAAAGAGGGTCTTTGTAACAAGTGTTTCTGAGGTAATTAGTTGCACAAATGGGAAACATGAACTATACCTCACACTGTGCACACAAGTAACAGCAAATGAAGAAACAGCAAATCAAGAACCCTACCAGATCTGGCTAGGAACAGGAACAGCTAGAGTCTATGCCATTTGCACCATGGCCCAACTTTCCTCACCAATTCCCACCTTAGCTTGATACATGATTTTTTTAAAATTCACTTTATATCTTTGTTGTAGTTCAGCTCTCCTTTCCTCCTACCTCCCTCCCCACCATTTCTCAGAAAAGGGAGCTCTCTTTCCCATCCACTCGGGTTCTTCAAGTTGTATCAGGATTGAGTGTGTCCTCTTCCGCTGAGGCCTGGCAGGTCAATCCTCCCAGGGCAGAAGTGATCAAGAAGCAAGCAAGTGAGTCTATTGTCTGATGCAGTCCCCCTTCCATACCTAGAGGACCCACATGAGGCCTAAGCTGCCCACCTGCTACATTTGTGTAGGGGGCATAGGTCCTTCATGCATGGTCCTTGGTTGATGCTCCAGTCTCAGAAGCCCCCCTGGGCCCTGGTTAGTTAGCTCTGTTGGTCTTCCTGTCACTTCTGGGTCCTTTTCTCTTTCCTTCCACTATTCCACAAGATTCCGTAAGCATTGCTCAATGTTTGGCTGTGAGTCTTAGGGTCTGTTTTGAGGTGCTGCTGGGTAGAGCCTCTCAGAGGACAACTCTGGGAGGCTCCTGTCTGCGCACTTAGCAGAGCATCATTCATAGTGTCAAGGACAATTTCCTCAGGGTATATGACACCAAGGTAGGGCTTCCTTGTTAGGTGGTCTTTGACACTTGGAGGAAGGCCCGATGGGTAAGTTTCTTTTAAATCATACACACTGACTTGCACTCATAGGTAATTTTAGATAGATTCTTTAATAGTATGGCTCCTTGTGACTTTTCAGACCTCCTTAGTGTTAGCTCCCCTCCTTCCTCCTCTATTGCTCCCACCCTGGCAGCGGTTTCTTCCTTTTCTGCTCTCTGCAGTTACTTCAGGCTATGTACTCACATCAGGGTACCTAGAACTAGGAGCTCTGGCGAGAGAGCATGTGGCATTTGTCTTTCTGGGTAACCTCACTCAATATGATCCTTTCTAGGTCCATCTGTTTACCCACAAAGTTCAGGATTTCACTTTTCTCTGCAGCTGACGAGTATTCCATAATGTACACGCACTATATTCCTATTATCCGTCTATCAGTTGAAGGGCATTTAGGCTGTTTCCATTCCCTAAGTATTGTGAATAGAGCTATTGAGCAAGTACCTGTGGAGTTGAGTGTCAAGCAAGTTCTTGGGCTTATGCCGGCGAATGGCATAGCTGAGTCACACGGTAGGTTGGATTTTAGTTTTGAGAAAGCACACTGATTTCCACAGTGACTGTAGCAGTCCGCAGCCTCACCAAAAGTAACTGAGGGCTCGCCTTTCCCGTGAGCCCTCCCCTTCCCTGGCCCCCAGCATTTGCTGTCCTTGTTGGGAAAGAGGAAATCTCAGAGTTCTTGTGATTTGCACTTCTCTTATTACCAAGGACAATGGAGCAGCCCCAGTGAAGTCAGGAAGCAGACAGGGCTTTCCACGGCCCCACTCTTTCAATATTGTGCTCCATGCACTAGCTGGAGCAATAAGGTAAGAGAAGGAAATGAAAAGACTACAAACAGGAATGAAAAAGTTCAAACTATCCCTACTCGCAATCGACATGATATTGTACATTAGAGATTCCCAAAATTCTACTAGAATATATGGAAATTATTTTTTAAAATGCAGCAATGTGGAAGGATACAGAAACTTGTAAAATTTAGTAAAACTTGTAAAAATTAGTAGTTCTATATACCAACCACAAACACAGAAATGGACACATCCCATTCACAGTAGCCGCAAAGAAAATGAAATATCTAGGCATAAACCAAACCAAGGAGATAAAGGACTTTTACAATGAAAACTTTATACAACCAAAGAAAGAGACAGGGAAAACACTAGAAAACTGAAATATCTCTCACATTCATGTATTGGTAGGACTGATACTGTAAAAATAACCAGCTTTTCCTTTGTGATGATTTTAACATCTTAAATCTGAAAATTCAAGAGAGAAAGGAATATCTAAAGGGCAACATTCTGCTTTGGAATTTTTTCGGTGGCAAAAATTCATAGAGAGGCAAATGTCTGTGAAATCCAGACTGCCAATACTGCAAGCTGGCTACTTTCTGTCAAGTCTACTGCTGTGAAAACAATCATTCTACCAAAAGCGATTTACAGATCCAGTGCAGCCCTGATCAGAATCGCTATCCCGTTTTTTTACAGAAATAGAAAAAAAAAATCCTAAAATTCATATAGAACCACAAAAGATCCCAGACATCCAAACAATCTTGAGTTTAAAAACAAAAATGCTGAAGGAATTACCATTCCAGATCACAAGGTATATTACAGAGCCATAGAAATAAAAACAGCATGGCACAGCACAGAAACAGACGTGACTAATGGAATGAAATTGAAACCCACGTGTGTGCTCACAGCTTCAGCCATTTAATGTTTGACAAATCCATTCTCTGGAGAAAAGAATGTGTCTTCACAACAATTTGTGGTGAGAAAACTGGATGTCCCCATGTGGAAGAATGAAATTAGACCTGTACCTATCACCTTGCACAAACACTAACTCTAAGTGGACCAAAGAGCTAAGTCTGCAACCTGAAACACTGAAACTACTAGAAAACAGACAGCGGTCATCTTGGAATAGGTGTAGAAAAGGTCCTTCTGAATCAGTGCAACCTGAAACACTGAAACTACTAGAAAACAGACAGCGGTCATACATGGAATAGGTGTAGGAAAGGTCTTTCTGAATCAGACTCTATTTGCCCAAGAATTAAGGGCAACAATTGGCAGGTGGGCTGTCATAAAACTAAAAAGTTTCTACTCAGCTAAAGAAACAACTGAGCAGCCAGGTGAAGTAGAAGCCACAGAATGGGAGAGAACCCTTGTCAGCCACACATCTGACAGAAATGATACCCAGAATGTAGAAAGAACTTAAAATGACCCACTTCAAAAGATGGGCTATGGATCTGGCAGATAGTTCTCAAAAGAAGAAGAAAGGCTAAAAAATGCCGCATCCCTCCTATTGTGTCTCAGCAGTAGGCAGATTGCTGCCATTTCTTACCTTTTAGATTCCAAGATGAAAAGGAAAAATTCCCTGTGAGAGCATTTGGGACAGCTGTGCCCTGGACAGACTGTTATGCTAAGGAAGGTCGGGCAGCAAAACAAGGAACTGGAAACAGGACATCTAGTGTGGTGTCATGTGCAGAACAGGGGCTGTAACAAGGAGAGAGCTGAAAAAATACTTAAAGAAGTAGCTGCTGGAACTTGCCCAAATTTGCTGCACAGAAAGCACTATGCTAAAGCTCGAGAAACTGTAAGTTGGAACTGGAGAAGTAAAACAGTAAAAGAAAGATAGAGGAACAAAATATACAAATAAAAAGAAATTAAATGACATAAGTATAGCAGTACTTACAGGTTTCCTAGTCAAAACCTTGGACTCAGGTGTGAAGGCAGCTCACCGAAGAGTCTCCTCATGCTCGGGAGACTGGTCTCTGTTCTACTTGAACTGTGAACATTATTTTTCAAATGTATGATTTTCGTCATTTCTGAGCTATGGAGGCTATACTTACAAACACACAGGAGTATATAAACTCTAGTTGAGGAAACTTGGTTAGATCCCAGCCATTTGATGAGGAGTTCCTGATGCACGCTGGGAAATGCTGGGACATTGGCTTGGGGAAGGACTGGTGAGCAGTGGGGATGGCTATGGACTTCTTATTTGCTCTTTATCACTCACTGGCAGTCCCCCGGAGCCCTTGATCGCCGCTGCTCCCACCTCCCACCGTGCTAGAAATCCATTTCCAAGGATGCTTATCTGTGTCTCTGCCTGAGGAGTATCCGAGTCCTCCTCAGGAGATGGTTCTACCTCTGGCAGGAGTGACATTTCTGACACCATCAGTTCATGACTCCCAGGATTATACCTTACGTGACCCATATAGCTGTCTGGGAGGAGGGAAGAGATAGTAAACACGACCTACAATTGACTAAAATCCCTTTATCTGTTATTTGTTTTCTCCCTCATGTAATCCAAGAATACCATTTGGCTCATTATCCGTGCTGAACAAATAACTGACAAAAGGGGAGAAAATGGATACTGCTGTAAGCAAAGTGCTAGTGGTATAGCTAGAACTGTAAAGTAGTCTTTTGGCTCCAGGCACCATGTGCTTATTTCAGTGTCTCTGTCTCTCTCCACATGTATGTGTGTATAGAATATATGTTTATATATATATATATATATATATATATATATATATATATATATATAT
>NW_026586816.1:9827470-9860070 GCF_907164565.1 Psammomys obesus
ATATATATATATATATATATATATATATATATATATATATATATATACACACACACACACACACATAGATATTTGGGTATACATACATACATACATACATACATACATACATACATACATGTACCCAAATGTCTGTTCCTGACACTGGGACCTCAGTAATACATTTATAAGGACTGGACTTAAAAGCACTTACCTGAGCTCAGTTCCCAGGACACGGGTCATGCAGGCAGCGCACAAGCACCTGGAACTCCAGTTCCAAAAGAGCTGGTGGCCTTGTCTGGTCTTTGCAGGTGTATGTGCGCACACAGAGACACCGATTCTTAAAAATATTTCAAAAGATTATATTAAAACAACTTTGATGGTACTGGCAATTGAGCCCAGGTCTACATTCACACTAGGTAAGTACTCTGCTACTGAGCTAGCTATATGCTTGCCTTAGAGATTATTTAAGTACATTGCTAGTGTCATCAGTTCTAAAAGAGAGCAGTGGCAATAGTTTCAGAGTCTGTGGACATAAGATATTTGGGAGACCAAATGCCACATGTGTTTGCCTGTATTACAGACATTTGAGAGTCGCTGTTCCCACAGTAGCCACTTGAAAATACCTGGAGCTGCAGCAAGTTTTTCTTTACTCCAAGGTAGCTGGAATGCAAGTGAATACTTAAGGTTTTTTAAATGCTTCCCTCTCTATTTGGTGAAGAGCTTTCTCCATGCCAGAGTGACCATTTAAAAGTCAATTTGGGGGGAATTTCATTCTCTTTTTGTTTTAGGGTGTATTGTGTATGATCATTTTTTATTTTTTAATTTTGTATAATGTATTCACTTTATATCCCAATTGTAGCCCCCTCCCTCCTCTTCTCTGGGTCTCATGCTTCCTTTCTGTTTACCCCATCCCCTTCTCCTAGTCCACAGAAATGGGGAGCCCTCCTCCCTTACCATCTGACCCAAGCCTATCAAGTCTCATCAGGACTGTCTGGATCCTCTTCCTCTGTGACCTGGGAAGGCCTCCCCACCAGGGGCAAGTGATTAAAGAACAGCCATCAGAGTCCAGATCAGAGGCAGCCCCTGCTCCCCTTACTAGGAAACCCACATGGAGACTGAGCTGCCTATCGGCTGCATCTGAGCAGGGCTCTAGGTCCTCTCCATGCACGGTCATGGTTGGTGCATCAGTCTCCACAGGGCCCAGGTTAGTTGGCTTTGTTGGTCTCCTTGTGGAGCTCCTGTCTGCTCTGGTCCTTCTATAAGGAGGAGTACCCAGAGAAGATGAAGGAGGGGGCTACAATTGGGATGTAAAGTGAATACTTCGTACAAAATAAAAAAGAAATAAAATGATCACACACACACACACACACACACACACACACACACACACCCCAAAACAAAAAAAGAATGAAATTCCCCTCAAATTGACTTTCCATAAGACTCCTTGCAGTTTGCCCAAAGTTTGGCTGTGCATCTCAGCATCTGCTTCAATACCCTGCTGGGTGGCATATTTTAGAGGACATTTTTGGTAGGCTCCTGTCCTGTTCTCCCTCTTCAACCACTTCCCATGTCTATTCTATTTGTCCTTCTGAAAGAGAGTTAAGCATCTTCCCACACTCCTCCTTGTTATTTAACTTCTTCAGGTCTGTGGATTTTAGTATGTTTATCCTGTATCATACGTTTGATATCCACTTATAAGTGAGTCTATACCACGTGTGTCTTTCTGGTTCTGGGTTATCTCACTCATTCTTTGACATCCAAGTTGAGTTAAAAAAAATCATAAGGATTCTAATGAGTTACTTAATGACTAGACAAAACCATGTTTAGTGTTATGAACCAAGAGTACCCATTGCAGTTAGCTCTCAGATCAGATACTAACACATCGGTTTTTACATAAGGCAAACACACTCATCCAGTGGAGAGTTGTTCTGTGAAGCCATTTTGAGGCAGCAATGTTTTCCTTAAACTCCTTACAGCCATCAGGCACATTAAAGGATATCCAGTTTCATTGGTCTAAGCTGAATGATCGCAATTCATCAAGGCATGAAAAGTCTGTCCAGTCTTCTGGAATATCATTAAATGGTTCAAGGACATTTCTAATCTTAATGATGGCCAAGGGGGAACAACTATTATGATGATGAATGGGAATGAATATCTGGAAAAAGCTCAGAGACCAGTTCATGTTGTTTATCTAAATCATCCAACTGATTAAAGAAACACACAAAGCCCAAGACAGTTGAAAGTAAATCACCAAATAGAGTTTGACCTACCCTGGTATATTTATCGCCGATCATGTCATGTATGTAAAATGTGTTGCTCTACCAAAATGCTGTGTGTATAAATCGAGAGGGCCTTTTGAGGCTGCTGTTGAGTAATATAGGCTGTCCACTTTATTGCCTGGCTAAATATTTACATAAAATGAGTTCATTGATTGTGGGGAAGCCTCCATAAAGGGAGTCTTTCAGTGTTACTAACTGATTAGCTACAACTCCCAAGGCTTAGCAAGAGCGGGGGGCGGTAACATTTAGTCCTCACGGTGTTCTAGTTGCTCAGTGTTTTTAATAGCTGATCTGAATTACATTTGCATGCATACCCAAGAAGGCAAACCCTTCTTAATTCTAAGAGCAATGCTAATATTGCAAGAACAGGAAATGCTGTTTCGTGCACACCTGGAAGTCTGCTCTTTGTAGTCCGCCTATCTTCCTGGAGCAAATGTCCTTAAACGGACGTTGTTCCTACTACAGGGGAATCAATGCTGGGTGAATGAAACAGTGAAAACATTTTATTTTAGAAAGGCCAGAAAGGGGCTGGAGAGATGGCTCAGTGGTTAAGAGCACTGTCTGCTCTTCCAAAGGTCATGAGAAAGGCCAGAAAAAGAAATCCTTTATACAGGGAAGATTTGGTTTTGTCTGATCTTTCCCTGGACAAGTTGGGAGGGAGTGTCATCCCCATCGATATCTGGGAAGACAGTCCAAATGCAGAGTAAAGATCTTTTCAGTAGGTCTGGAGTGATACACTGTTGAGGTGAGGTAGTGGCAACACTGCTTGAGGAAATGCTCATAGAGGAGAAGTGGGAGTCCTGACAGGAAATCATAAAGACAGGATCACAGGCGTCATTCGCTTGGAGTCTTGCACACTTCCTGCTTCTGGTTTTCTGTACACCTCCTTGGATTCCTGGTCGGTGTCCTTGAACAATCTGTTTTCTGTTCCTTGCTACTGGACCTTAGGAGTCTCTGGACATGGCTCTCAGCCCTGTAATCACTAGAGATGATCTTTCTGAGCCTGATAGTTAAGATGTTGTGCCTCCCAAACCTCCAGCCAGGGCTGGAACCTGCACCTGAATCTAGGCCACCAGGACAACCAACAAATCCTTCTCTAGTCACTGTGTTCAAACCTTTCTCCCTCTTAACCCAGAATTTACCATGTAAATGTATGCTCTCACTGAACTTCCTCGTTGTCTTGAATCCTTTCACATTCTTTTATGGATGTCTAGTCCAGTGCTTGGTATTAACATATCCACCAGTGCTTTTACTAAAATGCACTATCTTATGCTATTTTGATTGAGGAAGTGTTCTTCATATCTTGGTACCCCACGACCTTCCAAACCCTCTCCTCCCTCTCCCTCATGTTTCTCTACTCTGTGTTCCCTGTAGGCTTATTGCTGGTTGTTGTCACTAGTCATTCCACTTAGTTAGACTGATGTTCCCACCTCTTTTCAGCCACTCAGGCCTCTGCTCACCCAGCCCCATCCCTGAGCAGCCTTCAGAACACAATAACCAAACTCTATCCCACACGAGTTATACTTGCTCTGTTTCATTACCTTGTTTAATTTTTTATCACATCACTTACAGTCTGACATTTTTTATTAGCCTATTTTCTGTCATTCACATTATAAATTTGATGATGTGTTGGCTCCACTTCTGTCTAAAATAATGTTTAGCACTGAATAGGGAGTAAGTAATTTTTATTTTTTTGAGTAAAGATAGATAAATATAAGATCTCGCTAGAATAATTAGAAAAGTTCTGAAGATTTGGCTTTGATATGACTGTGCGTAGAGAAAGACAATGAAAAAACCCATAGTAGAAAATAATACAAAAGTGAGAGGTAAAGTGTCTATTTGATAATGCTAAATTTTCTACCACTTATTATATTTAATCAAATCAAATGGATCTGAAAAATGTCCATCAAAATCCATCTTTTTACTTGCTCCCTTGGATAGGATTTGAAAACTTAGTAATTTAGCTCAGAAAAAAAAAAAAAGTGAACACAGTACACATGAAAATACTGTCTCATGTGTAGGCCTGTGGTCCCAGAAGAAACACGCCTTTCTTTTACTAAGGATCTTGCCAGCACAAGGGGACAATGAAAGGAGAACATGTAGGCGTGTCTGTGTGGAGGACCACTGACATTCTCTCGTGTATACGGAGAACTGGGGTAAACCCATGCTTCCTAGAAAACCTGCCTTGCTCACCCTCTGAGTGAGCTGATCCTTGGGGTCCTGGGCACGCATGTCCAGATCATGCTGTCACTGTTCTGTAGTTTAAACTAAGAACACCTTGAGGGAGAGGAGGGGCTTTGACTGAGCGGCTGGTCGAGTACCTCAGCAGTGCCCTGGAAGTGACACTGTCCCAGCACCCAGCAAGGTTCTGTCAACCACACCCAGCCGCTTAGCTTCTCATGTCAGCTAGTGTTTCTCCCCTGTGGACTTCCCCTTCCTCGGGGAGGGGGTGTCCTTTTTTAATTTATTTTTTTATTAATTACAGTTTATTCACTTTGTATCCCAGCTGTTGGCCCCCTCCCTCATCTCCTCCCAATCCCACCCTCCCTCATTTTCCATGTTCCTCCCCAAGTCCACTGATGGGGAGGTCCTCCTCCCCTTCCATCTGACTCTAGCCTATCAGGTATCATCAGGACTGGCTGAATTGTCTTCCTCTGTGGCCTGGTAAGGCTGCCCGCCCCCTCAGGGGGAGGTGATCAAAGAGCCAGCCACTGAGTTCATGTCAGAGACAGCTCGTGTTCCCCTTACTAGGAAACCCTCTTGGACACTGAGCTGCCATGGGCTACATGTGTGCAGGGGTTCTAGGTTATCTCTGTGCATGGTCCTTGGTTGGAGTATCAGTCTCAGAAAAGACCCCTGTGCCCAGATTTTTTGGTTCTGTTGCTCTCCTTTTGGAGCTCCTGTCCCCTCCAGGTCTTTCTATCTTCCCCTTCTTTCATAAGATTCCCTGCACTCTGCCCAAAGTTTGGCTATGAGTCTCAGCATCTGCTTTGACACCCTACTGGGTAGAGTTTTTTCAGAGGCCCTCTGTGGTAGGCTCCTGTCCTATTTCCTGTTTTCTTCCTCTTCCAATGTCCATTCCACTTGCCTTTCTGAATGAGGATTGATCATTCTTATCCAGGTCCTCCTTTCTTAGCTTCTTTAGATGTACAGATTTTAATATGATTATCCTATATTATATGTCTAATATCCACTTATATGTGATTATACACCATGTGTGTCTCTCTGCTTCTGGGATACCTCACCCAGGATGATCTTTTCTAGGTCCAACCATTTGCCTGCAAATTTCATGATTTCCTTGTTTTTAATTGCTGAGAAGTATTCCATTGTGTAAATGTACCACAATTTCTGTATCCATTCCTCAGTTGAGGAATATCTAGGTTGTTTCCAGATTCTGGCTATTATGAATAAAGCTGTTATGAACATGGTTGAGCAAATGTCCTTGTGTACTTGAGCATCTTTTGGATATATGCCTAGGAGTAGTATAACTGGATCTTGAGGTAGCACTATTCCTAATTGTCTGAGAAAGCACCAGATTGATTTCCAAAGGGGCTGTACAAGTTTACATTCCCACCAGCAATGGAGGAGGGTTCCCCTTTCTCCACAACCTCTCCAGCATGTGTTGTCACTTGAGTTTTTGATCTTAGCCATTCTGATGGGTGTAAGGTGAAATCTCAGGGTCATTTTGATTTGCATCTCCCTGATGACTAAGGAGGTTGAGCATTTCTTTAAGTTTTTGTCTGCCATTAGATATTCCTTTATTGAGAATTCTCTGTTTAGCTCTGTTCCCCATTTTTTAATTGGATTACTTGATTTGTTGCTGTTTAACTTTAGTTCTTTATATATTTTGGATATTAGCCCTCTGTCAGATAATAGGGTTGCTGAAGATCCTTTCTTAGTCTGTAGGCTGTTGTTTTGTTCTCACAACACTGTTCTTTGCTTTACAGAAACTTTTCAGTTACATGAGGTCCTATTTATTGATTGTTGCTCTTAGAGCCTGTGCTGTTGCTGTTCTGTTCAGGAAGTTGTCTCCTGTGCCAATGAATTCCAGGCTCTTCCTACTTTCTCTTCTAACAGATTTAGTGTGTCTGGTTTTATGTTGAGGTCTTTGATCCACTTGGACTTTAGTTTTGTGCAGGGTGATAAGTATGGATCTATTTGCATTTTTCTACATCCAGTTAGACCAGCACCATTTGTTGAAGATGCTGTCTTTTTTCCTTTGTATGGTTTTGGCATCTTTGTAAAAAATCAAGTTTCTGTAGGTGTGTGGGTTTATTTCTAGGTCTTCGATTCGATTCCGTTTATCCACCATTGTGTTTCTATGTCAGTACCATGCAGTGTTTTTTTTTTAACTGTTTTTTATTTTTTATTAATTACACTTTATTCATTTTGTATCCCCCCATAAGCCCCTCCCTGCTCCCCTCCCGATCCCACCCTCCCTCCCCTTTCTGCATGCATGCCCCTCCCCAAGTCCACTGATGGGGAGGTTCTCCTCTTCTTTCTGATCTTAGTCTATCAGTTCTCATCAAAAGTGGCTGCATTGTCCTCTTCTGTGGCCTGGTAAGGCTGCTCCCCCCTTAGGGGGAGGTGATCAAAGAGGCAGTCCCTCTTCCCATTACTAGGTAACCCACTTGGACACTGAACTGCCATGGGCTACATCTGTGCAGGGGTTCTAGATTATCTCCATGAATAGTCCTTGGTTGGAGTATGAGTCTCTGGGAAGTTCCCTGTGTTCAAATTTTCTTGTTCTGTTGCTCTCCTTGTGGAGTTCCTGTCCTCTCCAGCTCAGCTGAGCCTGATGGCCAACTGTCAGGCAGAGTGAATGGAATTTTATGTAAGAAGTGGGAAATAGTAAGAGCATGCAGTTTTTATTACTGTTGCTCTGTGGTACAGCTTGAGATCAGGGATGGAGATACTGCCGGACAATCTGTTGCAATTCTGGGTTTTTTTGTTTTTCCATATGAAATTGAGAATCGTTCTTTCAAGGCCTATATAGAATTGTGTTGGTATTTCTTCTAGCTCTTGACAGTCTATCACAATTGTTCTTGCCTGGGATTTGGGCCTTTCAGTAGCCTGAGTGACAAGAAGAAAAAAGATCTGAAACAACAGCCTCCCTTCATCTGCGTTTTCACTTCCTCACTCTAAAAGTTACTCACAGTCGCACATGGGGAGTGACAGAAATAAATGACTCAGACATCTAAAACAGTGTGGCACACTAGAGATTGTCCTATATTTTATAACTATGATAATTATATAATCAATATCTTATTATGCATGACTTATAGATTAAATTTCATCAAGGACATGTATGTATAGGAATAAACTATGCATAGGGCTCAGTTTTAGCTATGATTTTGAGGCATCCACTGGGAATTTTGAAATGTCTCCACTGATAAAAGAGGATTAGTCCACATGCACAGAAATGTGATGTGGCAAAGACAGGAGGGTCATGCTGACTTAAAAAGAGTGCTTTTGTAATGAATTCCAAGTTTGCTCCCCAGGAGAGAACCCATGCCTGCTAAACCTGGTCGAAAGCCCATAGCTGGTGAGGATATAGGCCCTCAAAGAGAACTTCCTTGCCCTGCTAAATGGCTATGGTGCCAAACTGCCTTTGGAATGTTTGTGGTTATACACACAGATATGTGTTGCTCTGAGCCTTGCTCAGAAGAGCCCGTTTGTAGTGAATGGTGACCAATGCGGAGACTAATAACTGGTCGAAGTGCAGGAATCCAGCAGCTACTGAGTGCTCTGCCCCAAGGAAGTCGTCATATCGCTTCCTCCCTGACTGGGGAACATTGGAAGGGAGGGGTGGGAAGAGTGCAGGAGCCCATAGTTGTGGAGTGCTGGAAAAATGCTTCCTTTAGGCATGACAAGACTTTGAACTACCTGCACAAGTCCTGCTCAAATCTCTAAATATTCTGTGATGGGTAGGATCCGTGGTCCCCTCTCCTCCCTGGGGAGCTGTGGTAGTTAATGGTTGCCAAGGAAGGAGTGTATTTTTCTTCCATTGTAGACACTGGCAAGTTGCTCATTCTCCGATAAATAACCCTTGCTAATGCAAACAACTCTAATTAAACCAAGTCGTTGGCCCCTAGCTCCCCTCTTTCACACACACAAATAAACAGATATGAAAATAGGAGTGTAACTTCCTTAAGCTGCTTAAACCGTATGGCCCTTGTTGAGACCTGCTTTAGCTCTTAGCATCACTGCAGCGCCTCTGTTAACACCTGCGGTCGCCTTTAGCATATCAGAAGCCATTTTGTCTCCCTGTCTCCATGTTTCAGGCCCTCCATGCCTGAGACCAGGATACAACTCAATTGTTCAGTACTTGTTGCTTAGAATAAAATAATAGATGATAAATGCATCGTTTGCTATAGTTAAAGATAAATGTATGTTTCGTTAAAATTAAGACTGCAACATCCTGCTATGTTCTTTTCTCCCGGAACCACAGGGAACTGCAAAGCCCCTAAGCCTATATTGTAGCCAGTCAGCTTAAAGTGCTTTCAATACATTCAGAACAAAATCAATTATGTTTAGCTAGTCAAAATGATGTCATGCTCCCCCAGGCCTGCTTCCTACACCTGGTTACCTGGTTGTCGCCTGCTTACGGTTTTTCATATAAAAAGCCTTCATTAGAGACAGGCTGCCATCATAGTCTGGCTCCCGAGCCCAGGTTATGGCCCTCACCGTCAGTCTTTGTTCTGCTTCCATCCATCTTGGAGGGTGTTGGAGGGCCAATGTGTGGCTGTTCCTGAACCCAGAACAGAGTGAAGATTGTTGGAATGAAAAAGCAGTTTATCGGGAAGGTAGGGATGAGAGAGGAATGGGGAATTAAAAAAAAAAAGTCAAAACATTATATACACATGAAATTGTCAAAAAATAAATAAAAAAGGGAAAGTTTAGCTCAAATTTGGTTTTTGGAAATGCCATAGGCAAAGCATTAGTGAGAGGGCATCAGTAAAGTTCAAAGAAATTATTTCATCCAAGTTCAGTTTTTTTTTTTTTTTTTTTTTAAGTTTATTGGTCTTACTTACATGGGTGAGAGGGGTTACGTCCAAGAGTGTGGGAAACCCTCAGCCAACTGGAAGTCCCCCCCCCCACAGAGCCACACACTGCGCCATAGATAACAACTTCTAGAAAGCTTACTTCCCATATAATCCAGCATCCTAGACTGCACACAGCTGAATCCGAATCCCATGCAGCCTGAGCCAGTGAGGAGTGGGAATCTCCGGGGAAAGTCTAATGACTCTATCCTTGGCTCCGATGAAAAACTGTAACTGGTGTGTTCTGTAAAAATCTCCTGTGGTAATCACGGGTGCTCTGATTTCAAGCTGGAACAGCTCAGTACTTCCTGTGTTTGTTCTGTTGGTGGTGGTGGTGTTTTGTTTTTCTCATTGGAGAGATCAATACCTGACAGGAAAGAAAACTAGGAAAGGATTTTTTCCCTCAAGAAGATACACCTATTATGGAGGGAAGGCAGAGGTATGAGGCATTCCATTGGCAGTCAGGAAGCAGAGAAAGGGCCCAAACTAGATCCTGGCTATCAGATCTCAAGACCCACCTCAAGCTGGGCACCAAATATTCAGTAGCTTAAATGGGGACATTTCACATTTAAACCCTAGCATAATGCCTCTGACCCCCATGGGCTCACGGCATTTCATCATACAAAATGTGGTCAATCTGACTCCAAAAGTCCTGTCATCTTTAACAATATCAACACTGTTTAAACGTGCAAAGTTGCTTCTGAAACTCAAGGCTGCCTTTTAATTGTGAGTTCCTGTAAAATAAAAACAAAAACAAATGACATGCTTCTGATTTGCAATGGCTAACTTAGCTTTTCTATTGCTGTGATAACTGCCACGGCTAACAGAAACTCAGGGAGGAAAGAGTTTGTTTCCTCTCTACTTCCAGGGAACAGCCCGTCACTGAAAGAAAGTCAGGGCGGGAGCCTGGAAGCAGGAAGTGGAGCAGAGGCCATGAAGAAATGTCGCTTCCTGGTTTGTTCATGATTCTCTCGGCCTGTTTTCTTAAAACACCCAGGATTGCCTGCCCATAGGTGACACCAGAAGCTGGGCCCTCTCATAGTAATCCCGCTGAAGAACAAAACGGTCTGACTCACCTATAGGCCAATCCTATGGAGGCATTTTCTCGACTGCAGTTTTGTCTTCCCAGATGAGCCTGGCTTGTGTCAAGTTGACATAAAACTAGCCAGCACAATGGCATAAAGTAAGCATTCCAATGCCAAAAGGAGGAATGGGGGCACAGCAAGGAAAGACTGGACCAAAACAAGGCTCGAAGTCATCAGAACAAGCACCAAACCCTGAAGTTCCACGCAGATAGAGCTCATGGTGGAGTAGTCTGGACTCCGGAGGCCCTGCCACCTGCAGAGCAGATGGCCTCTCTTTGGGGCGAGCTCCAGTCCATGGCGGCAGTGTTCCTCAGTGGACATTCTGTGACCTCTGCGTCCCCACCATCTTCACATCTCCATTGAAACGTGGGCTTTACAGCATCAAGAAATGGCATCTGAGGAACCCCAATTCTGCCTCAGATTTCTTGGCCTCAGGGGTTCTCTGGAACTGTGGCACAAGATTCAGTGACCCCCTCAATCTTGCATCTTTCATGCTTGAAAAGCCAGGACCTCGTGTGTCTGGAGCACAGCACCAAAGTCCTTGTGCCCACAGATCTCAAGGAAAACCACGAACATTAAGCACACAGCATGGACGTAACACCTGAACTTCCGTCTAGACAGCTGGAAGTTAGAGGTAATTAATAGCCGGGTGATCTGCAGTATCTGTTGGGACAGGACATACCAAGCCCCCACAACCAGGACCAGAGTTGGGTGATAGCTCAAATGACATCTATTCTATCTCAGTGACTGAGACCAGGCCCGATCCTTCTCCAGGCCCTTAAGCTAATGCAGGTAGCTTTTCTCTGCTCCCCATCTTCTTGGAAGAAATGACACATACCCCGAGTTGAGTTTTGATGTAATGACACTTCCGTGTGCACCAGGGGTTGTATTATACCAGGAAACTGTTTCCAAATTACACTGTGTTTAAATGTGCTGGGAGTAAGCCACCTGGCGTCAGACTCTCTGGGAGGTTTGATCCAGGTTGACAAAGTCAATCTGAACCGACTTTTCATTTTTGCCTCTTTATGGTTCAGTTTTCTGCCTGACACCTGCAGAAATGCCCTCACTTGTGGAAAATGCTGCCAAATTGTTCTCCTGGAGTGACATGTGGCCTGGGCCCTTTGGACTGCCTCGATGGTTGTTTTCAAACAGGGAACTCCTGCGACACTCTCAGTGTACATTCTCTCCATTCAGATAAATTTGCATTTTCGTGATGTGGGATCCTTCATGGGTAGTTGTTGCCCTCAGAGTATCTTTCCTGCTGCCCCAGTGCAGAGCACAGTGCTTGTTTTTGTTGGTGCTATGCCCTCTTGTATGATGAGTGTGCGAATGCGCGTGCATAGAGGACACAGGCAGCTACCAGATGCTGTCTGTAATCACTGTCTGTAATCACTGTAGGTCTTATTTGTAATAAAAATTATTGTCTGTGTTCACATGATGTGTGTGTGTGTGTGTGTGTGTGTGTGTGTGTGTGTGTGTGTGTACCATGGAGGACATGTGGATGGCAGAAGACAACTTTGTGAAATTAATTTTCTTCTTCTGTCTTTACACACGTTCTGAGTATTGAACTCATAACTGATGAGCTTTATACTACTAACACCTTTGTCCACTGAGCTAGATCACTGTTCCTCGCGTTTTTGTTTGTTGTTTGTTGTTTTGTTTTTTGAGGAAGGCCTTCTACTGATTCAGTTAGCCTGTCTGGCCAGGTCCTAGGGACTCACTTGTCTCTACCCACCAGCGATGTGTTTATAAATGCCTTCCACAATGCTTGGCTTTTTTGTGGGTACTGGGAATACAAACCCAGGTCCTTATGCTTATGTGCCTAGCTCTTCACTGAATGCGCCATCTTTTCAGCCTCTTTAGTGATGGTCATCTCACTAACAATTGCAGCTCCTTTCTCAGCCGCCACCTCTGCAGTTTTATTTTTATTTTTTTTTCACAATTTACTCATTTTACATCCCAATTGAAGCCCGTCCCTCAGCTCTCCCAATCCCACCCTCCGTCCTTTTCCTCTTCATCCCCTTCCCCTAATCCACTGAAAGGGGGAGTTCTCTACTGTTGCCATCTGCCCATAGCTTGTTAAGTCTCATCAGGACTTCCTGGATCCTCTTCCTCTGTGGCCTGGCAAGGCTGCATCATCAGGGGTGAATAAGCAAAGAGCAGTCAACTGAGTTCTTGACAGAGATATCCCCTGCTCCCTCACTCAGAGACCCACATGGAGACTGAGCTGCCAATCAGCCACATATGAGCAGGGGGTCTAGGTCCTCTATATGCATGGTCCTCCGAAGGTGCATCAGTCTCTGCAGGACTCCCTGGGCTCAGATCTTTTAGGTTTTTTTTTTTGTCTCCTAATGGGGCTCCTGTCCCCTCCATGTCCCCCTATTCCCACCCTTCTCTTTGTCCATAAGACTCCCTGTGCTCTGCCCAAAGTTTTCACCCTTTGTAGTCAGGCCCTTTTAACCTCAAATCCTAGGCATTCGCTGATCTTTTTGCTTTCATGATAGATTAGTTTTGTCTTCTAGAATCTCATATGAATGGGATAATATGTGTCTATTTGTGTTTTGATAATTTTATTGTCTGTAAGATCTGTGAATATTGCCATAGATAGCAATAGATCCGCTATATCTGGCAGTGTGGGTAGTGACCCATTTGGGGGTGGAACAACCCTTTCATAGAGGTCACCTGAGGCCATCGGAAACCACAGAAGCTTACATTATTCTTCATAACAGTATCAAAATTACAGTTATGAAGTATCAAGGAAGATAATTTAATGGTTGGGGTCACAAAAAAAAAAAAAAAAAGGAACTATATTAAAGCCCTGCGGCATTAGGAAGGCTGAGAACCACTGCAATAGACCATTCATTTTCTTAGTCGTGAAGTCTCCGATTGGCTGGATTTACACTTATTTATCCATTCCACTATTGATCCACCCTACGTTATTTTCTGCTTGAGCTAAAAGGGACAGCACAACTGAAGATATTCATATATATCCTGTCTTATTGGGCTGTCCTTTCTCTTGACCTAGGGTTGACCATTCCAGGCCTGCCATTTTACAGTTTTAGAAGGACTTGTGCAGTGGTCTTCCAGTGCTTCATCCTCTTCCATTTCATCACAACTATTTCTTACCACGAGCTTAAAAGAACTCAGAGAGAGAGAAAGAGCTTAAAAATGGGAGGCATAAATTTGCTTTTTTCTTTGGTGATCCTCTTATTTGAAACACATTTAGCTCTCTTTTTTTGTTTCTGTGAGAGAGAAATAAGAGAAACAAAACAGTGATCTGTTTTTTGTGTTCCAAGCAAGAGGAATGGAAGACTGTTAACGGCTCTCTAGGCTAAGGGGTGAGCTCTTTCCACTGAAGAAGTCCTCCTGTTTATTCCTTTACTCAGATCTGGGTCCATCCTTCATGGCCCAAGCCTTTGTAGAGTTCTCAAAGGGGGGCCGGTAATTGTTCCTCTGCCCTCTTTCCTTTTTTGGTACTGAGCATTTTGTAGCCGTATATGTTTCCGTGATTAGTTGATGGCTGTCTTCCTTACCACACCTGATGCCTCACGGTAGAACACAAAAGCATTTGCAGGTGTACACAAATAACTGGAGAACGATCAACAGGCCAATGGTTGAGCTCTGTGGATGAATAAAAGCCTGTATGTGCTTGTCATTTGCAGCTCCTCCAAAGGATCAGGGCAGGCAGCCTCGGTCAAACAGAGCTGAGCTCATTAGCCTACTGTAAAGAAAGCAACACTTTGGAACACTCTTGGGCAAGAAAAGGGTCAAGGGTGGATATGAATAGAGATTCAGATCTGGTTCTGAGTGGCTTAAAGCGAGCTTTCAATATGGAGAGTCAAGTGGCAAAAATGCATGATTTAATGGCTTAGATAAGAGACATAAACTGAAGAGCAAGTTATACTTGGATAAGGGAGAGAATCTGTCTTGGAGAACCACCTGTGGACCCGAGAAAGCAAGCTAGTTTATTATATAGACTATTAATAATAAAGGTTTATTATTTGAGGGAAAGAACACCCTAATAGATGTTCAAGGAGTGTCTGAGGAAAATATTCAAGTGATTTACTGAATAAGAATTTTCTGGGGCCTGGAGAGATGGCTCAGTGGTTAACAGCGCTAACTGTTCTTCCAGAGGACCCGGGTTCAATTCCCAGCACCCACATGGAGCTCACAACTGTCTGTAACTCTAAGATCCAACACCCTCACACAAACATACATGCAGATAAAATACCAATGCACATAAAATAAAAATAAATAAAAATGAAAAAATTTCTGGAACAAACTGTAAAGTTATACTGATAGGAACCTGGTCCCCTCATTGTCAGGCAATGGCTGAGATTCACTGTTCAGTCTGGAAAGCTTGCAGATGTGCTGGCCTGTAGCTGCTGCACCCCGGTATTCTCAGAAAAGAAGCCAGTAACGCCTCCACGGCACATCCATGACTCAAGATACAGAATTTGTTGGGGTTTTGTTTTTGTTTTTTGAGACAGGCTCTCACACTGTGGTTGGCCTGAAACTTACCATATAAACTTGTCTGGCCTCAAACTCACAGAGATCCTCCTGCTTAGGCCTCCCAAGTGCTAGGATTAAAGGCGTGCGCCACCATGCCCGGCAGAATGTTTTTGTTTTTAAGAAAATATCTCTCTATGTAGCCTCAGATTTATTCTCCTCCTGCTCCCTCACCCCAAAGTGCTTGGAGACTTCAGGCACATGACAGGACATCGGGCAAGATGATCAATTCTACGTTTGTACTGAAGAATCCTCTAGGAGACAGAACTTTACCTCTCCACCAGAAATCCCGCAGAAACAGCAACGGAAGGGAGTGCTAACAGCGTGTCATCAGGAAGTCCCTAGTGAACTCTCACTGTTAGCAACGGTGGTACAGGTCTTCACAGGACTCCCTGGGCTTGGCGGACATCTCAATTAAACAGGTCGGGGGACTCGGGAGAAAGGAAAGCAGGGCTAAAAGCAAAGAAATAAACACGTCTCCCTACCTGCATTTCCCAGCCACATTTACCGGGCTGACATGGAGTATAGAGCCAGTTCACGGAACCGCCACAGCCTCCACTGCCCCACGTGATTGGCCGCGCTCGCCAAACCGCCGTGGAGGAAGCTTGCCGAGGCTTGTGCAGTTCCCGACAGCGCTTGTGTGCTGGGTGAACAGGGGTACAGGAAACTTTCTAACCGTGGAAAACAAACATCGCACCTCCAAAAGGCTACACTCCAGCAAACCCCAGGGAACAAAGACCCAGTGTTGTGGACAGAGCCAACCATTTCCCAAAAGGAAGGGTGGAGCCTGGCGTGAACTCTCTTCTCTTCCCTTGCGTACTATCATCGGGGCAGTGTCGCGGAAGGGAGCCTTTAGAAGAATGGTTGTGCCACGATTTATGGCTTCCCTGGCCAACTGAATTTTTGCTTTCTGATGTACAGCCCAGCAAGCATGGTTTCTCCTTCGCTTTTTAAGCATTTCCTTTTCTCGTCATAAAACATTTGACCATAATATTTAAATTAAATAAATGTCCCAAACATAGGGCCTCACCTCTTTCTACAATCCTAACTGCCATGGCCCACGTAGGTCTATGCAAACATTTCCTTCCGGTGTCTGCATTCGTTTGCTTACATTCTCTGTGGCTGTTCCCATTTTAAATCCTGTGTGTCGACCCCTGCAGCATCGTGTAAGGATCTTACACTTTTGTAGACGACTTCCTGTTTTTCTTCCTCCCTGCTCTGAGAGTACCAAGTTCTGCTACAGTTCTCTGAGCTGTGACCCGCAAGAACCATGTAAGGGTTCCTGTCTTCTCCAGATCTTACTATTTCCCACTTCTTACATAAGATTCCATGCACTCTGCCCAACAGTAGGTCATAAGTCTCATCGATAACCTAGAACCCCTGCAGAGATGTAGCCCATGGCAGTTTAGTGTCCAAGTGGGTTCCATAGTAATGGGAAGAGGGACTGCCTCTGACATAATCTGATTGGCCTGCTCTTTGATCACCTCCCCCGGGGGGGAGGGGGGGGAGAAGCAGCCTTACCAGGCCACAGAAGATGACAATGCAGCCACTTCTGAGGAGAACTGATAGACTAAGATCAGAAGGAAGGAAAGGAGGACCTCCCCTATCAGTGGACTTGGGGAGGGGCATGCGTGAAGAAGGGGGAGGGAGAGTGGGACTGGCAGGGGAGGAGGTGGGGCTTATGGGGGGGGGATACAAAGTGAATAAAGTGTAATTAATAAAATAAAATGAAATTTAAAAAAAGAACCATGTAAGGACTCGGATTATCTTCCTTGCGCATTGCCTCATTTTATTTTCAGTTGCAGTTGTGTGTGCTTACCTGAGTTTTTCTCCTACAAGAACTGCCCAAACCTATGCTCTATCAGGTAATTTAGTTTCTCGATTTTTTTCTTGGCAGGCCTCCCTGCTCGAGGCCCTTACCTTCCTGTTTTCTTGCAGATTTGAAGAATGCTGTGAGGCTCTCCCTGAAGTGATCCTCTGTCATCTCCTGTGAGCCTCCCTTTTCTGGACTGTTGTATTTTATGTTTGCTTCTTGCTCTCTTTTGCTGCAGGATTACATATTCTATTCCCATGAGAAAGAGTACACAGGAAACAATTATTTTTCAATTTAAGAATATGCATGTCTCCATATGTATACTCTGGCTATGTGCAGATTCCTAGTTGAAATTTAGCAGTTCATCTTTCACCACATTGTGCTGTAACTAGTCCAGTAACAATCTCCTCTCCAACATGTCACCTCTCTTTCTTTTTGGGTGACTTTAGAATACCCACTTTATTTCAGAATGCTAGTGAGTCGGTACACCCTTCAGGTCTTAGCATTCTCTTCAACTACAGAAATTTTCTTTTATTATTTCTTTGATGATTTCTTTCCCTCACTTTTCTGTAACTGCCTGGAATAACTATTATTGTTAGTATTTAGGCACCTGTTTCTGGGTTCCTTAGCAATGTATGATGTCAGTCTGAAAAACAACAACAAAAAACTCCATGGCTTTACCTGTTCCTGCCAGCCTCCTCCCCAGTGCTGGGGTCACAGAAGCAGGCTGCATGCTTGACCTTTATTCGGGTTTGGGGATCTGAACTTAAGTCTTCAGGCTCATGTGGTAGGAATTTTATCGATGCCACCATCTCCCCAGTCCTGAAAATCTCAGAAAATCCTCATTGAGCCTATACAGCTGCTGTAATGTTTAAATGCTGCCTCTCAGTGAGCACACACACCATGGGTTTTGATTTGATGCTCATGTAAGATATTCTAGCCAGTGCATCATTTAGATAAGCTCTGGGCCACTCCAGACAAACTGGTTTCCTGTGGTCACTTTGCTCAGTGTGGCAGCTACGAGGTATAGGAACTATTTAAAATGAAGTTATTTAAAATTAAACAAGATCCTCAGTTTTGTAGCCATATCTTGAGCGCTTGTGAATCACGTGCAGTCAATGGCTAGAGTGATAGAGACAAAACTATGGGTCACGGTTTCACCACAATTCCATTGACATAACAGTGGCATATGAAGCCAACTTTGGTTACAAAGTCCACATTGAAAAAAAAAACAAACTAAACATTTAATATGCCAAAATGACTTCTTTTGAGTCAATTAAATTTTAACACAAATCTAGATGAAAATAGACACTATGACTGACAATCATGGTACAAAACAGCGCCCTCCCCCCAACTCTGCAGAGCCACTCCTTTTAAGCTTTTTGAAAATGCTGATTAAGTGGAGTCATATGATGTGTGGCCTGATCCATAAACATTTATTATTTGTAAGGTATTTTGAAGACTTCTTACATATTTCTACCTTGACAATCGTGTTGTATCTGCAAGGGCTTCCTTCTAATACCAGAATTTTGGTGACCCTCTACTGAAATATTACAGATTCAGTCATGTGGAACAGAGATACAGTGGCTGCTCTCTTGTCTTTTTTTTTTGTTTTTGTTTTTGTTTTTGTTTTTCATTTCTATCTCCATGCTTTTTGTCCCATGCCACCATTCCATAAATCATGTCTTGATGAAATGTCTCAGGGTGGTCTTAGCGGCAGATATGCTGGAACATTTAGAATGCCATAGCCAGCAAGCCCTGGCACCTGGCGGTAAATGCTGCACCTTGGGCACCTGGAATGATGGGCCTGGAACCAGATGCCCCGCAGGGCATTTGACAGCAGCTGAAAGACTATCAGCCAGAGCCCTGAGACAGCTATGGAGCCGAGAAAGAAGGGGGCTGATTCTGAATGCCTCAGAAGGCTTCAGGGAACAAACCACAGCCGGTGTCTTCCAGACACCGAGGTTCCATCTCTGTTTATGGGAAACCACCGTCCCACCACTGGCTGCCCTCACGCAGCTCTCAAACAGCTTAGCCCACACAAATGACAGGCTGAAGTGAACCATGTTTCTCTAATTGAGGACTGTCAAAAATACCAGCATGCAGGAGGGGGTGGGGCACGGTGCTCGAAGGGCCGCTTAATCTGCTGTGGCTCCAGACTGTCCTAGGGAGTAAGAAGGCAGCGAGAGAGGTGTGGGCCCTGTGGGCTCTCCTAACTCATGTGTTAGATGCCATCAATCCGGCCTGAAAACAGGAAGCAACATAGGTGCTCAGAGCCAAAAATAAAGACCTGGCGCCATGTCAGGAAAGTCTGAGGAGGCAAAGGGAGGCTTTTAATTAGGCCTGAGCAGCCCTCACACAACTAGAGAGCAGACCTAGACACTCTTGGCATGTGCTCCATTCCCCCTAGGTCGCAGGAGCTAAATATTCACATGAGTGAAGAGGAAAACAAATAAGCCAAGACAGAAACTTTCATTTCTAGGGGCTGTCCCCTTCCCCCTTTCCCTTTACCCCTTCCTTCCTTCCCCTCCCCATATCTTTCCTCTTCCCTCCCCTCCCCTCCTGCTGTTCTCCCCTCTCCTCTACTCTCCTCCCCCATCCTTCCCCTTACCTCCTCTCCTCTCCTTCATTTCCTTCCCCCTCCTCTCTCCTTTCTTTTCCCTCCCTGCCTCTCTTCTCCTCTCCTCTCCTCTCCTCCCCTCTCTCTCCTTCCCCCTTCCCTCCCCTCCCCTCCCCTTTCCTCTCCTTTCCCTTTCCCTCCCTTCTCTTCCTCTCCCCTCCTCTCTTATCCCCAATGCTAGGAAAGCATGAATGGCTTCTACCAAATCTCCCACCTCTTTTCTGCAGGTTCAGTCTAGGGAGGCTTCCAATGATTTTCGGAAGTGCTTGGGACTTGGTTTATTATTTTATTCATGAGTAAATAAGAACATTTGGCCACAGCAGAACTTTTGATATGCTAGTCATTTTAGCTTAAAATGTAAATTAACTCTTATTTTATTTCTTAGGAGTAACTCAGCACTCCAGTGTTGTATAAAATGTAGAATCCTGGGGGAAAAACAAACAAACAAACAAACAAAGCACATCAGTGCACTTCCTAACCTAAGACCAGCCCCCCATATTGTCAGCACCCTGACATTTAAGGCTAAATGAGTCTTCTCTGATCTGGGGAGCCTGTGCGTGGTAGCCCCTGCCCATCAAATAGCAGTCACAACTCCTCCTCCACTCACTGCTCTAGCTGGGACAACCCAAAATAACTCCAGCCATTGCCATCATCTCCTGGCATGGGGCAAGCTCTCAGAACCACTCCCTTGTCATACTGAGTCTAGAAAGGGCTTATTGACTGAATCCTCACATTTCTTCCCTCCAAGGAGACTAGATAACACTTGCAAGGTATTGAATAAAATGGCATTAAAATCACCTGCCTTATCAATCCTCCGAGTGGAGCATGTCGACCACGGGAAGCTGAGCTGGCTTTATTCCCCACGGCTGTCTGAGAAGCTGGCTTATCAGGATGAGGGGCTACTGCCCTAGAGTAGGGGGGAGGGGCGGGGAAAGGGTGAGGCTCTGTCTCACATTTTAAGGAGAACGACTCCTATCTACTAGTGTGCCAGGGTGAGAGAATGCCAGCATCATTGGTGGGTACTTCTTCCACAACACCTCCCCGAAGAGCCAAGGTGTTGGAAGAAGCTTCTGTTCCATGAATGAAGACACAGATGTGGTGGGCAGGCAAAGAGGGTCTTCCCCCAGAGTTCTGTGCGAGTGTCTCCAGATGGGCAGTTGGTGTCACCACAGCGCAGTGCAGCTCCCTCCTTCTGCACTCACGTCCCGCGGTGCAGCACCCCCTCCCAGCCTGATGCTGCACCCACAGTGACACTTTCAGCTACACAACAGCTTGTCACACTAAGTTCTGGAAGATACAGCTTTGCGTGGCTGCATTTTGCCTGTTTGTAGCACATGTATGCTCGCGAGCGCGCGCGCGCGCACACACACACACACACACACACACACTCCGTTTCATTTCTCACTTTGTAAGCACACTTGCACACCTGAGTGGTCCAGCCTGCAGGGTAGTCCTGCTGGCCAGAGAGAAGTGAGGTCGGGTGCGGGGACTCTGCATACAGTCCTAGCACAGACATGGTGGAAGAGGCGGGTAACCCAGCTGGTCGCGGCTCACAGGCTTAGAATCACAGCTTGTGAGAGAGTGAGGCACAGCTAGTGAAAGTGCAAGGTCAGTCTGTTTCAATAAGGCAACACTCACACTGACACTGGAATTATTGGGCTAAATGTATGTGTAGAAAAGCCTCCCGGAATCCCGCCACCCCACTCCCGTTAAACTGTGTGGTGAAGGAAAGTTTAGTTAGCCATGGCAGAAGTCACAGACATGATAGCAATTGTGTGCATTTCCTGGCTGTCCTGGAGCTCAAGTGGCTGTTGAGGTCAGGGGCTGCCAGTGTCAAAAGCTTCGTGTAGTCCTCAGCAGCTGATAAGTCTGAGGTCCCTGAGGAGGCTTTGCTCTTTCATCCTCAGAGCATCTAACCCCCGGAATGACACTTGTATGTTGCCTCTGGCACGGCACAGTGGACAGACCCTCTACACAACTTGGCTGTGATCTCGCATGGGAGAAGGCCATGATGTAAAAAGTTCTCCCAGCTCCGTGCCTCACTCCTCAAAGCTTCCGGTCTTGAGCTGTAGGGTTAGAGTTCATACAGGTGTTTTGCTGTCTTGATCCTAAATCCAGACACTTTATTTTCATGGTTCCTGGATGAGGATCCAGGAGAAGCTGGGATTTGAGTTATGAATAGACAGTTGGCTTTAAGGGTTTTAAGGAATAACACTAGTTAGAGACCAATAAAAATTAAAGCTCAGGTTGTTCCAGGAAATGTTTGATCTATTCTCTTCTTCTTCTTCTTCTCTTTCTTTCTCTACTTTAAGTTAAAGTGACCCCTAAAAGCACTGCCTGAGTCATAAAGAAGGAAGCAACCGAATAGCCAAGGCTAATACTTGTGTTTGGAGCAAGGGTTCTATCAGAGAGGCAGTAGCCCTGAGCTGCCTCCAAGGTCTCTGAGACAGAGTGCTGGCCAAACAGTCCTGATGCTTGCTTGCTTTACATGGCTCCAGAGAGAGCTGAATGTTTTCAGTTTTGTGTCCAAGTGGATTCCCTAGTAATGGGAACAGGGACTGTCTCTGACATGAACTGATTGGCCTGTTCTTTGATCACCTCCCCCTGAGGGGGGAGCAGCCTTACCCAGGCCACAGAGGAAGACAATGCAGCCACTCCTGATGAGACCTGATAGACTAGGATCAGAAGGAAGAGGAGGACCTCCCCTATCAGTGGCCTGGGGGAGGGGCAAGGGTAGAGAAGAGGGAAGAAGGATGGGATTGGGAGGGGAAGTGGGAGGGAGCTACAGGTGGGATACAAAGTGGATAAACTGTAATTAAAAAAATAAAAAATTAAGAAACAGAGTGACCCCCATGTGAAGAAGCTGGAACAGCAGCGTGTTAGGGGCCTGTCCCACGTCCTTCTCAGTGTCTTCAGCTGTCCTAGTCTCACTGGGCTGAAGGAAATGGTAGGATAGCTGGGATTAGCTCAGCTCTCGAGTCCATGGTGCCCTTCCTGCTCTTAACCCATCTTCTGGAGACACTGGTGACTTGATTCTGTGCAGATACTGTGAAGTCGAGGGTTGTGGCACTTATCTTCAGAAAAGACCGTGCTGGACCAACCTCTCTTTTGCAAGAATGTAAAGCCAGAGCCGTATAGCCATGATATTACATGCATACAAGGGCACTCAGAGTGGAGACTCCCTGTGGAGATCAGGAGTGCTTAGGCTGCAAGGGCGAAGGTGAAGAAAAATGCATTCTCGGCACTCTGATATTGCCTTCTGCAGCCTGTAGGGGCTTTCCTGGGCACTAGTGGACTCCCCTGTGGGTCAGAGCAGCTGATATAAAAAAATGCCAGCCAAAAAATATATTCTGATTCCTGGTACTTTTTACAAAATCCATATGTATGTGGTCTTAGTTAGGGAAACTGTTGCTATAATGAAACACCATGACCCAAGCAGACTGGGGAGTGAAGGGTTAATTTAGTTTATGTTTCCACATCGCAGTCAATCATCCTGGAGATAGGAGCTGACTCAGAGACCATGGAGGAGTGCTGACATTCCATATACTTGAAACCATCACAGTACCTGACTCCCAGAGCCTGGAGTCAAGGTCAAGGGCCCTGCTGGTCCCCTGTAAGCCACACTTCACTTCTCCCTCAGCCTAGGATGCCATTCATAGTGGTGTGGTGCAGCCAAGAAGTCAAGTAAGTAGCAGAGAAGAGAACATCCTTAAACGCAAGCAAACAAAACAAACAGTAATCAAAAGCAAACAAATATGGACTCCATCTAGGATGGAGCTGTCAAGAAAAGCAAAGAATTATTATTATTTACAATGATGACACCACCAGTGGCAACATCCTCTCATGGGGTCTCTGCATGGAAGCTACAGACTGAGGTGGGAAGGAAGGACCAGTGTAGGGGCACGATGCTTGGTCTGCATTGCTAACAGGACAGCATTTCAGGGTCACTGAGGAGACACACTTCTGGGGGTGTATGGGCTTAACTCAGGAGGGAAGACCCCCCTGAATGTAGCTGGCATCGTCCCATGCCTAGGTCCAGTCCAGTGAAGAAAGGGCTGAGCCCATCCTCGTCCTTCTCAGCGTCTCGGCTGTGTGCAGAGTGTGTAGTCCCCTAGTGTGCCTGTTGCCATGCTTTCCCACCATGACAGGAGTCTATATCTTCTCACACCAGGAGCCTTGTGTTGAGTTTGTCAGGCGTTTCCCCATAGAAACAAGAAAGTAGTTAGCACTTGGGGCTGGGAAATGGGGCTGCTGGTTGGACTGGGGAATCTGGCTAGATCCTGGGCTCTGCAGGACCGGACTCACTTCGTTGGGATTGTAAAGGGCTGGACACAGTCAGTTGCTGGGATGGCCAGAGCAGATGCTTCACCAATGGGAGAGGGGTGTGGAGCTACAAGGAGAGGAAGCACAGTTCTCAGAGGCCGGAAGCTGAGCCATCCATCTCAGGATTGGTGTGAGCCATGTCCCTGCAAGGAAAGTGGAGCTGCGAGCTTGGTCCTGCCCTACTGCTCCAGGCCCAAGAGCCGAGCCTACAGGAGGAAGTGCAAAGTTGGGAAGTACATGCATTTCTTTTGCTCATTCTCCGGTCCCGGTATGGTTTAGGGAGTCTCCTTGGCCTTTAAAGCTGGAAACTTTATAAGGAACTGAACTCAGCATTGTCTCTAGAGCCAAAAACAAGAACCTGGGGAACAAGGCCCAGTAGGACCCTTTTCTATGAGCCAGGCTCTTTTCTCTGCGGCTCTGCTGAGTCTGCTCTCTCAGAGAGTGGTGGGTAAGCTGGCCACGGCTTGCTTTGGCAGAGGCTCTGGCATCCCCATGGGGCCTCCAGCCATATCAGATACTGGCTTCCTGCCGGACTTTATTTCATACCTGTGTATGGGCGGGGACTATTTGCCCACTCACCCAGGAATGCCGATGTTGGAGCCGATGTCTGAGGCCAGGGCCAGTGAAGGGACACTTGCCACAGCTGGCCAGGACCCGTCCCTGACCCTACAGCAGCTGATCCATGTCACCACATCTCCTCAAGAGAAGGCTCTGTTCCCAGAGGGCCTGCCAGCAGAGCACACAAGGGCCAGTTTTTGTTCCCTTCTCTAAGGGAACAGAGATGCACTCCTCCTTGCATCTCTGGCAGCTGCATGCGCATCCTCTAGTTTCTCATTGTCCTGGCCCCACATGACTTCTTGTAAGGGGAAGTGACTAGAACAGCGCAGTAACCCATTCCTTTACCCTGCCTCCAACACATACACATACACATACACATACACACACACACACACACACACACACACACACACACACACTCACACACATACACACACACACACACTCTCACACACACACACACACACTCTCACACACACACACACACACACTCACACACACTCACACACACACACACTCACACACACACACACTCACACTCACATTCTCACACACACATGCACACTCACACAGACGCACACACACAAAGACTCACACTCACACACACACACAAACTCACACACACACACACACACACACACACACACACACACAGCCTCACATCCGAAGGAAGCACCCTGTTGGGACATGTGGCTCCTCCTCATTCGTTTCCAGAGGGGACAACATGGTTCTAAAAACCAAGACATTCCAAGCCCCTTGACAATCAGTCACAATGAGTGTCAAACCTTCAAACACACAAGTGCTAGCCAAATATTGTCATCTGTGGCCAGGAGGTCCACACTTTCCTCAGTTCAGAATTCTCCCCTGTTAGCTGTTGAGGTGAAATCACTTTGTCGCGACAGCATGGACCATTGTACCTTGTACAACCTTGGCAGTTGAGGGGTTCCCACTTAAGAACTAAGAGTGGCCGCCATGCCTCACTGAGCCCATCGCAGCCTCTGCCGAGTGTCCCCAGTAGGATCCGAGGACTCTGACAAGGCAAGGCCCCCTGACTTGTCTTAAATCACATGCCAGGCAGAGCTGGCTAATCTTTCTGAAGGACATACACTGGAGGTAAAAGTCAAAACAAACAGCAAAACAAACAACCCCTTTAGGCCTGTAGTATGTGTCTTGCTAGAAATGCAAGCTCTGTCTGGGTTTGGGAAGGCCAGCCCATACGTGTGGCTCTGGAAAACTGTCTGGATACTGCCATCTATTGCTAAAAGGGCCACACATTTTTCTTAGTCCAGAATGTGACTCTGCAGCTCGCCTTGTGAGAGAGAAGCCTGTTTCCTCACACAATGGATCTGGTCTGCCCTGGGACTTGCTTTAGCTGCCGAAGTGTGGACAAGTTAACACTTGCCCATTCTAAGCCTGGGCCTCAAGAGCGCCACACATTTTCTTTCACTCCCTTGTGACTACTGAGTGCACAAGCTCAAGAGAGCCAGCCGGTAAGTGACAGATTGTGGCCTGGCATCCCGCTGGAGTGAGAGGCTGGGACCCATCCACCAGCGAGGCAGCCATCCCAGAACAGTTGGGAACCATGTGACCCCTCGTTTGCTCACAGGCTTGTTAGTGTAGCTGAGGTCAGATGAGAAGACCCACCGTACAAGTACGGCTGTAGGATGTTAAAGAGGAATGCAAGGGTTTTTTGAAAAATTAATTTATTCATTTTACTACTGGATCATAGCCCCCTCCCTCATTTCCTCCCAGTCCCACACTCCCTCCTCCTTTCCTCCTATCCCTGTGCCCTAGTCCTCAGAAAGGGGAGTCCTCCTCCTTTACCAACTGACCCCAGACTATCTAGTCTCATTAGGACTGCCTGCATCCTCTTCCTCTGTGGCCTGGCAAGGCTGCATCACCAGGGGCAAGTGATCAAAGAGCAGGCAACAGAGTCCATGTCAGAGGCAGCCCCTGCTCTGCTTACTAGGGAACCCACATGGAGACTAAGCTGCCATTGGCTACATCTGAGCAGGGAGTCTGCATCCTCTCCATGCATGGTCCTTGGTTGGTGCATGGGTCTCCACAGAGCCCAGATTAGTTGGCTTTGTTGGTCTCCTTGTGGAGCTCCTATCCCCTCTGGGTCCTTCTACCCCCCCCCCTCCAATAAGACTTTCTGCCCTCTGCCCAAAGTTTGGCTGTGAGTCTCAGCATCTGCTTCGATCCTCTACTGGGTGGAGTTTTTCAGAGGACATCTATGGAAGGCTCCCGTCCTGTTACCTCTCTTGAGCCACATCTGGTATCTATTCTATCCTCCTTGTTATTTAGCTTCTTTAGGTCTGTGGATTGTAGTGTGGTCGTCCTGTACTGTGTGGCTAATATCTGCTTAATGGTGAGTCTATGACATGCATTCCTTAAATCCACTACGTTCAGGGTTCATGTTCCAGCTCCTTGGGGTTACTCTAAGGATTATCCAAGATGATATAACAATGGAAATCTGCAGAGCATGCTACCTGAATCTTACCATAGAGTGATGGAACCGGAAGGGACTGCAGAGGGCGTCAGGAGCACACATGAACCATGTGATAGGAACCTCACTTCCTAAGCTCCTATTGTCTTATTCAGTCCTAAAAAGTGATTTTAACAGTTTGAGGATGCCATCTCTGTGTGAAACTAGGGCTGAAATCCAAGAATTATCTGGCCAAGATTCATACTAATAGTGTAGCTGGATTGAGTTCAGCCATGTGGAAAGCTAAAGGCCACATTTAAAATTTTGGTTCATATATTTAAAGATTATATTTGAGGCCTGTTCACTGAAATGGATAAATGATAATGTAAAAAGAAAGATTAACACATTCTGTTTGTAGAAGGCCAACAAGGGCCAATGGCTTTATTCTCTGAGACAATGTGAGAAGGATTTTTTTTTTTTTTTAATTCGAAGCAGTTCTGAGCTGTGGGGCTAGGGGGTTCAGGCTGGTGAGCTGCTTAAGGAATGACCTTGGTTAATAGCTCAGGTGGCTTTGAGATGGAGAGTTGTATCTGAGTTCCCCAACCTATAGATTTGCATAGATATTTATCACTTGTGGGAGAAGTTCCAGTACCCTAATGGCTGACTGAGGGAAGTATTTGTAATCACAACATTTGAATTGCAGCCCTAGTGCCTTTCTTGGCCTCTCCTGACCGTAGCACTCCTGTTTCCTTACTCTGAAAATGGAGATTAGTGAAATGATGAAAACTGAACTACCATAAGAACATCAGTTATTACAAGGGCTATGGAGGCTTTGCGTAAACAAAGATGTGAGTTTGACTTGGGTCAGGAGCTGGAGACCCTGGAAGGAGTTCACCGCTGCCACAGACTTTTCTAGGTACCTGGGGTTGTCAACTGACAATACCTAATGTGACAGAAAAACCAGGTAGCTCTGTTCCGTGTAAACTGGCATGACTTCCTCCACTCAAAAGTAGAAAGGTACTCACAGGAATCTAGTTGTGCAGTAATCCTCTTCTCCCACCCTAGACTTTCATTATACTGGCTTTTGGCCTCATGAGGCCTCTTGGTCTCAAGACAGCTGCTGCATTTTCTGTCAAGAAAGAGAAGTGATAGAACCTTGAATTGTCTCAGATATTTTTTCTCCTTTATTTAGTTCTTGTTGGTTAGAAATGTACCTTGATCTTGTAGCTGATAATAGTATTGGCCTTTTGTGGTCTCCATAGCATAAAGAGTTAAGTGAAAGAATATCTAGGAATGTGTTGCCCTAACCAACAGAGCTCTTATAGGAAAAATTTAAATCTCTAAGTTTTTTCCTATTCTTTTGGTTTGTTAATGGTTCCTGACTTTTTTTTTTTTTATCACAGATGCATTTTATTTCTTTATAAGAAAGCAAACACCAAAGACTATAACTTTTAAAGGAGTCAGATAAAAGGCGTCAGCCTGCTTTTGTGTTGGGAAGGGTCTGGGAGCTGTTTGACTAACAGTGCGTGAGGTCTGCCGACAGCCGTTTCTTGCCTGTCCAAACCAAGCAGATGTCTGATGGTCAACACCCACAAACGGCCACAGCCTGCAGTTGTTTCTGGGAAACAAAGACCATCTATCCATGGACTTTTCTGTGCTATACCTGAAGTCATTCTTTTTCTCGCTGCTATGATGACACTTGATAAAAGCAGCTGAAGGAGGGGCGAGGTGAGCCTGGCTCATGTTCTGAAGCCTGTCATGGAAAGGGAGCTGAGGTAGCAGGAAATGTGACATCAGGACTCTGAGGCAGCTTTCGCATGTAGTTAGGAGGAGAAAGAGACGCGGGTGCTCAGGTTGGATTCTCCTTTTCATCCGGCTCAGGACCCACACACAGAGCGCATCTTCCTTTTTGGTTAAACCTCTGTTGAAACACCCATAGACATGTCCAGAAATGTGTCTCCTGGTGACTTTAAATCCTGTCAAGTCATCAGTCTGGATAAACCATCCAGTATCCTGTGTAGATCAGTTTTGGATTGTTGTTCTCTGTTTTTGTAAGGTTTTTTTTTTCAATGCCTGTGTAAGTGCCTGCTTGTCAGTATGGGCACCACGTGTGGGCAGACGCCTGCAGAGGCCAGAAGAAGGCATTGAAGCCCATGGAACTGGCAGTACAGGCCGTTAAATGGGTGCTAGGAACTTAACCAAGTCTCCAACAACAGCAGCACATGCTCTTAGCCACCAAATCATCTCTCTAGTTCAATGGTCTCTCTGTTTTGTTTTTTAAATCACACACAAGCAAGAAGAAATTCATATGGACCTAATGTCAAACCTAGAGGCAAAGTTTACAATCAAAATTCTACCTTCTATCTTTTAAGTCTAAAAAAAAAAAAGGCAACAGCTGTTATTGACAAAGTGGCTGCTAAGTAAATAAAGAAGATAAAAATGACGTACTAGGAGTTGTCACATTCGGCATCATGTTAGGGGTTATCGGCTCTGTCCTCACCAAGGAGACCGTCTGGAGGAAGGAGTAAAAATGTGGCTTGATTTAGAGCTGATGATATCGTGTGTCTAGTCAGCCGAGATCAAAAGCAAGCTGGCCTGTGAAACACTGCTAATGAAATGAGGAGCGAAGGCCAGGCTCCTTTTGGGTGTGTCAAAGGGAAACGTTGCTGGGTAGCAGGCATGCGAGTCATAGTATGTGCTATGGCTGTGGTTAGGGACGGTGGCCTTACGGTTAACCCCAGCAGCCCTGCAAACCTCTGATTTGTCATGTGGGACCATCCCCCTTCATACCTGTGACTTGGTAGCTGAATGGCTGTTTATTCCCCATGGTGTGTGCTAGAGACCTTAACACGTTGGTTTATAGGTTTTCTTTAAAAAAAATCTGGCTTGTGAATGTATAGATGTGTGTGTGTCGGTGTGCATGTGTATGCCCTCATGCTGCTGGAGCATCGACAGCAATTGACTTCAGAGTCTCATTTTCTAAAATTAGATTTTGAACAGCCTACCTGTAATAATTATAAATCTTTAATTTTTTTCCTGAGACTGGAAACCAACACATCGATAGTGAGCTGTATCCTCTTTGGATAACTCTCAGGAAAGCAGAGGGTGTTGTGAATCCAAGAAAACCACAGAAATGAATGCTGCACTCTTTGCAATGAAGAATTTGTGTGAAGGAAGACCAAAAAAAAAAAAAAAAAAAAAAAAAAAAAAAAAAAAAAAAAAAAAAAAGTCCTTAGTGTGAAAGCTCAGCAAAAGAAACCTTTTGCAGTGGATGGTATTCGGTGGGCTGGAAAGAAGTTGGTCACGGTAGGCCGTCTTACCCTGTGCTGGGACACATTTTTTCTAAGTACAATGGAAACCATCGGCCTTGCCGAACCCCCTCTGCAATTCCATGTGAACTGAATTTCCATGGAATTCCTATTTATAACACGACAGAGGTGCTGAAGAGCTGTCAGAGCCACGCTCAAAGCTTAAGCGGAGCACTCACGTTTCCTTCCTCCTGGCCTTTGGTTACTGAAAACATTTGCTGACGATTGCTGTCCCACTCGAGGGCTGTCAAAGGTAATCGTGTTGCACAGAAGTTAGCAAGAAGCATGAAATAATATGGTTACCACCTGGCGACCAAGCTAATAGAACCTGTCTAAGGAGCCGCCAGCCACGTGTGAGCACACTGCTTTCTGTCTGAGAGACGGGACAGTATAAATTGGTGTGGAAGATGTGGATCAAGGGCCTCTTAGTGGGAATTTATGATACAAATCCCTGTGTAAGGGCAGCTGTCAGGTCACCAAATCCAGTGAGGTCTATGGTTTTGAGGATGGCAGCCTGACGAAGGTGGAGGAAGGAAAAGAAAAAAAATCTTTGAGAAATGTGGACTTACAGGAAACAAGCAGCAGCACTCAGAACTCAAGGTCGAGACTTGGCTACTCTCATGGCTGGCAGTGACCTTGGTGTCTGCGAAAATAAAGCTCAGACTCCTGCATCAAAAAGGGCTCTTTCTGTGTCCTCCCACCATCCTTTGGCTTCTGGCTGCTCTATGCTCTTCCAGGGCAGCTGTTTCCTGTCCGCAGTCACCCCGGAAGAAAAGCCAGCCCATCCCCAGAATCTGCTCAAGGGGTCTCATGTCTTCTAGAGAAGGTGTATCTCTAACCTGAACTTAGATCCAGGGGCCTCTATTCATCTGGCCCAGACTCTACTAAGCCTGCAGATAAACCTGTGGCTGCTTTGACAAGGGCCTAGGCCTGCATGGAATTGACTTTTCCTGTGGTCAGACATTATCCAACATGGCTGGATGTGAAGCCAGTGCTCGCTCATGCGACAGACAAGAGGTGGCTCAGAAATGACGCACAGGACTCTGACTTGCAGTAGTGCCGTCCCAGGGTCAAGTCTGAACCATCCTGAGGGAATTCTCAGTGCAGCGTGCTTATATGGGAGTTTGTGCAGGGTTCCTCCAGGTTTAAAAATCTGTCAGTCACTGCCGAGTATCCTCAATCTAGAAAATAATCCTCACTTCTCAAGCAGTGATTAAATCGAAATCAAGGCTTGCTACATAATTTATACAAGTAAAAGTATGGCATTTTTAAATTTTTTCCTAAAAAGCAGGTGGATAAAGACAAAGACATAACAAAACTTCCTTTTGTTATATCTCATCATTTCGTGGTGGTGCATGTTTGTGCTTCTGGGAGGAGCCCCAGGGCTGCATGGGTGCTGCGCAGGGAGCCTCCTTCTGAGGTACCTCCCTTCAGGGTGAGTGTAACCCTTCAGAGGCGCTGGCAAGGGATGGTTGTGCTCTCTTAGTCAAGCATCCCACCAGGACAGTGGGCGGGTGCCATCTGGACAGCTTAGAAGTGCAGATAGTCTACAATCCATATGAAGGAGCCAGGGGTAGCCAGGTACCTGAGCCAGCACTGCCTGATACCTACACCACTGTTCTGTTGACTCACAAACACAGTCAAGACAAAATGGTCAAGAATTTCCAAATGGTGACAACCATAGCATTAAACCCAGTATGAAGTCTTCTGATTGTGAGAATTGAAACAAATTCTTTCTGGGCTGCCAAGGTGGCTTGTCAATTAAGAGTGCTTGCTGCTCTTGCAGAGAATGCAGGTTCAGTTCCCAGCACACATGTGGCAACTCACATCTATCCAACCATCCCTAACTCTAGTTCTAAAGGATCCTCTATTTTCTTTTAGCATCCACAGGCACTGTGCACGTGTGGTACACTTAAATACATGTAGGAAACACACCTATGCAAAAATTAAATAAAATTAAAATGTTCAAAAATAATTCTCATTATTGTGGCCTTGTGTGGCTCAACAGCTATCAGGAAATGTGCTGGTGGCTTTCGGATTCCCTCACTGTCTTATGTAGTCTGGTTTTAATTCCTGGATGTGAGTTACATCACAGGCCTAATGTTTTTATTAATTCATGTCTTGGTGCTCATCTTTTTATCTTTGATTTCATCCATTCGTGTTGGAATTCTTTGCAGTATCTGGTACTTGCCAGGATCGAGTATCCTAAGATCATGGATGGGAATGTTCATAGACTTCACCACTCAGAGAATACCGCGTCAGTCAAGCCTGCACTGAGGACTTCTCATATCTCATTATCTGCAAGTCTTTTCTGGACTGTTTAGAAGGGAAGCGAAATCTCTTGGCAGAAAGTGTGTGTGTGTGCCTGTGCATGTGTGTGCATGAGTCCTGGGAGGGAGGTGGAGCAGGGCCTTGGGATGCTGTAGCTTTCTGCTGTGGGAGACTTCAGCTCTCCTTTGTCTTATTTCTGCTTTCTCTGGTCCTGTTCCATAAACACGCACTGACTCCATGATGCTCACCGTGAGGGAAGAGATCATGGGCTCTGCCCATGAAGGGTGGACTTCCCACAGCGGCCTGCCCACAGCGGCCTTCCCACAGCACCCTTCCCACAGCACCCTGCCCACAGCGGCCTGCCCACAGCGGCCTGCCCAC
>NW_026586816.1:9860080-9883151 GCF_907164565.1 Psammomys obesus
GGCCTTCCCACAGCACCCTGCCCACAGCACCCTGCCCACAGCGGCCTTCCTTGCCTTCCTTCGGGAATAGTCTGCACACTGAGTGTCTCGGCGCTTCCTCCGGGAGAAGCGCCTGTGTTTCTACTTGTCTGAAAGCATTTGGCTTTCCCTTGTCTGCATTCTGCCAAGATAATTAGCATTCTTTCTCTCATTTTTCACTTTCCAAAAATGTGTTGAATATGTTTATGGCAAATGGTCTCTCATTCTCTTGGACAGTGTTTATTAGTTTGTTTATTAGTTTATTTCAAAAGATTGACTGTCATCATAAATGGGCTTGGGCAGGAAGAAATGATAGTTGGGTAGTTATATTTGCAACCCGAGGTCCAGAAGAGATCATGATCTCTGGTGAAATGCAGACCTGCTCATGTTACCATAAGGAAAGTCTTGCTTTGTAGTCAGTGAAAAAGGGACGCTGTAGACAAATAACATCTTTTACTCTGTTTCTCATTGCCAAGTTCTGGTTCAGATACAGTTTTAATAATCCTGGTTATTTAATTTCCAAGGTTTGAGTGGACAAAGAGTAGAGTTTGGGTAGATGGTTGGACCTGGATATGCTTGACCCCCTGCCAATGTCAAAGAGATAAATGGTGGACCAAATGAGGAAGCTGCCACAGAGCTTGACTGCACAGGCTTTCCAGGGGACAGAGCCTTGCACACTCTAAAGGCATCACTCCATGGACGGGCCACTGAGCTGTCACACCCTCTGATAAAAGCCTACTTCATCTCTCCAGTGTTTGAACACTAAAGCTCTATTTTTGGCACCCATTCCTTTGTTAGCAGAGGTAGAATCCTTGGTTTCAATGGAGTATCTCATGTCATTTCACACTCATGAATTTCTTCCCCAGACTGTGCTCATGGATCGGTAGGATTAACATAGTGAAAATGGCCATCCTGCCAAAAGCAATCTACAGATTCAGTGCAATTCCCATCAAAATACCAACACAATTCTGTACAGAACTTGAAAGGACAATTCTCAATTTCATAGGGAAAAACAAAAAAGCCCAGAATTGCTAAAACAATCCTGTACAACAACAGATCATCTGGAGGTATCTCCATCCCTGATCTCAAGCTGTACTACAAAGCAATAGTAATAAAAACTGCATGGTACTGGCATAGAAACAGAATGGTGGATCAATGGATTCGAATAGAAGACCCAGAAATAAACCCACACACCTATTGATACTTGATTTTTGACAAAGATGCTAAAACCATACAATGGAAAAAAGACAGCATCTTCAACAAATGGTGCTGGTCCAACTGGATGTCTACATGCAGAAAAATGAAAATATATCCATATTTATCACCCTGCACAAAACTAAACTCCAAGTGGATCAAAGACCTCAACGTAAAACCAGATACTCTAAATCGGGTAGAAGGAAAAGTGGGGAAGAGCCTTGACCTCATTGGCACAGGAGACAACTTCCTGAACAGAACACCACCAGAACAGGCTCTAAGATCTACAATCAATAAATGGGACCTCATGAAACTGAGAAGCTTCTGTAAAGCAAAGGACACTGTCATCAGAACAAAATGACAGCCTACAGACTGGGAAAGGAGCTTTACCAACCCTAGATCTGACAGAGGACTAATATCCAGGATATATAAAGAACTAAAGAAGTTAAAAAGCAACAGACCTGTGAATTTATCATCCCAAACCTTTTTGAATGCTTGAAGACCCATTTGGATTTCCACCATTTCCTCCTCCTTCCTCTGTGTTTCCAGGAAGCCTTAGGCTTGTGGAGCAGAACTTGCTCCATTTCACTAGGAGTTTTGAACTTACATGGGCAGTCTGCCGATGCACATCCAGGAGTAGATGTCCTTACCCCTGGAATAACGTCTTGCTGGTCAGTGGTCCCTCAGCGTGGCTGCTCATAGACTCTGACTGAAAATGTAGCTGATAGCAACCTGACTAGCCTTGGTTCCCATAAAAAATTATAAAGCAAGCTGTACATTTCATTAAATGTTAAGTGAATGATCTGTTTCAAAAAGTAAAATATTTTATTATATGAAATTTACCTTTTACATGCGTGTTGACAGACAGATGCAGTGTTTTCTCATGGACCGCAACCTTGGTATGCCACCACATTGTTTTAAGAATGAGCATCAGATCTTAAGGGTTAGCGATCAGCTTCGTCTCTTAAAAAGAACCAGTGGTGACAGATTGTGGGAGGTGAAAATGTATCTCTCCGGATGCATTTCTGGCCGTCTGTGCTCCTGGACATACTGACCCACTCCCCAAATATCTGGGCTTAAATCCTGTCTTGCTACAGACTCATGTTGCAGTTTTCAAGGAGCTTTTATCTTTGCTCCAGATTGATCTTTAATCAGGTGTGACTTGAGACACATTTGCTTTAAATCTCTCTGTACTCCCCTGTCAAGCAGTTAATGATCCCAGAATGTGGAAGTGGATTCTTCAGATTTCCCAGGGAGTCCAACATGGATAGAATGACAAAACAAATGGGTCGCAGAGAATCACCTGCTTGGTGTCTGCGCTGTGCATACACACCACTCTTCATGGGCGTGTGAGCCATGGGCAAGCGGCACCATAGGCTCAGGGGGTTACTGAGCTTGGCTGAATGCTCTTCTCCACTCTTTTGGCACTCTTAATCATTTTATCTTTTAATTTGTGTTGTCTGATGGGTCAACAGAACATGAACACAAACAGAAGTATGCAGCTTATGTGCTTCCTGGTCTTTGAGGTGCTTTTGCAGTGTTCACCCTGGCCAGAAAGCACAAAGTTCTGTTGGATTTCCAGTGATCAGGCACATCTTTCAAAGCATTCCTGTTTATATCCAAACCAGATCTTTCTGTGCATGGAAGAAGAAGAAGCAGAAGAAGAAGAAAAAGAAAAAGAAGAAGAAGAAATGATACTGAATGATCAAGCCAGTTTGTCTTGTTCCACAGAAGCCAACTAGCACACATGCAGAACATGACACAGAAGGGCAGACAGGACAGCCCACAAGTCTTTGCCCTTTCAGGTTCCATTAGTTATTACTAATGGAAAAAAAAAGAGTGTGGATGTATGAGGAGGGGAAATCGCTCAATTAGTTTATGTCATATATCCATAGTCTTAGCAATTAGGAAATACATCCACATGAATAAAATATAAACTAGGAAATTATAGTAATGATGTCACAAGTTAAATGCCCCTAAGGTTTCATTTAAAACTGGAATTGCACAATATAAAGTCAATGATAAATCCAAGTTAACAAGTTGAACTTGTAATTTAATTTTTCTAGACTTTATATTAATATAAAATAAAAAAGTCACCCTGATACTTGTGGAAGGAGAACCTGGAAGAGAAAAAAAAAGGCTTTCACTTTTAGTAACGTCAACAGCGTTTCACCCAGCAGAAACCCATCCGTGTTAGTGCAGTCTGAAGTATGCAGTCTTCACTGTAGTGCTCCCATCTGTGTTTGTGGGAGGATGAGTGTTCTGCGGTCTCTAAGGACAGGGACAGTACATACCCTAGTATAGCCATGGACTGTGGAAAGAAGACATGCTGATGATTGTCTAAGGATCAGACCACTTCTGATCATTTGGTCAACAGCACCCAAACACCGAAACCTTTCCCAGTTTTATTAATCTCAAGTAGTTAACCAACACACTGCCTGTACTAAGAGAGGTCTCCACTTCATTTGAGCTTCAGTCTTAGATTAATTAGAAAAAGGACAGTAAAACAAACTCAGTAAAAGAAACTCAGTAAAACAAACCAGGGCTGGGAGGATGGCTCAGCAGTTAAGAAAGTCCACTGCTTTCATAGAGGCCCAGAGCTCAGTTTTAGCACTGCCCTCTGTTAGCGTCTAAAGACACTGTACTGATGTGCACATACCCCAACACAGACACACATAGATGACACACATACTACATAGAGAGACATAAACATATTTTTAAAAACTCAGAACCTGGGTAGTCATGAGTCAAAATATGGGTAAAAAATTGATGTAACTGAAAAGAGGAAAACTGGAGCAAATCCAGCCAGTCAGAGTTGTTTCTTTAGAAAGAACAATACTAGTTATAAGTCTAGCAAAACTGACAAGAAGAAGAAGAAAGAAGAAAGAAGAAGAAGAAGAAAAGAAGAACTAGAAGATGAGGACGAGGAAGAGGAAGATGTTTTCTGCAGAGATAGCTCAACAGTTAAAGTGCTTGCTGCACCAGCAAGAGGACCAGAGTTCGGATCCCTAAAAGTCACATGAATGTTCAAGGATGCAGCTCTGTGACTGGAATTCCATCCTCTGAGGACGTCAATAGCAGATTTCTGGAGCAGCTGGCTACTCAGTGTCGTCATATCTGACAGCTCTGGATTTGACTGAGAGATCCTGCCTTGGTAAATGAGATGAGAGAAAGTTTCTCAACCTTAACCTCTGGTCTCTACACTTATGTACAAACATGCCAGTGTGAATTTACACACATGTGGTTTTTTTTCACACAGATGTGCATGTATACCACACACACATATACAGGAAAAAAGTTTAAAGAGCTGGAGAGATGGCTCAGTACTTGCTCTTCAAGAGAGAACCAGCTCCCCAAAGTTGTCCTCTGACCTCCACTTGCACACCCACACATATAACAAGGACTAATTTAAAAGATTTCATAAAAGAGTGCCAACTTTAGGAATAAAATATAAATATAAAATAAAAATATAAGATATATAACTAGCATTAAAATTATAGATGAGCAGTTGAATGCATATAAATTCTACAGCTGAGATGGAGCAAAGCAATTTCATAAAAATACAAAACAAGAAAATGAGCTATTAAGACTGACTTAAGATAAAACTCATACTTGAATAGTATGAGTAAACTGTGAAGGATATCAAATCCATTGTTTAAAAGCTTCCACAAAAGGAATTCTATAGTTGGACCATTTCACTGTCCTACGCCACTAATTATTGGAAAGAGACACTGTGCTGGGTCTATGCTGTCTGGAAATATGAGAAGAGTCAGCACCTTCAAGTTCATTTTATGAATATCTGGATGCTAAAATTAAAGACACTGCAGGACATGAATGTTACAGAAGTTATCTAGGAGCAACGGGTTGCGGTGGAGCTCGGAGCGCAATGCCTGTCTAGCCTGTTCAAACATCTTTGAACAATAAGGCCGATGCACTATATTATCTCTAGAACGGCTAAGCCTAATTTGAAGATGTACGATAAAGGTGCAAAGATCAAGGTGTGTTACTGCCCAGAGAAGGACCTGCAGCTTTCAAAACAGGATCAGACACTCAGTGACAGCCCCACAAGTGTGGCCAACTGGCTTTGGCAAAGATGCAAGGGGAACTCAGAAAGAAGGAAAGGATCCATCTCAGCAATGTTGATGGACTAATCAGGTGTCCTATACAAAGCTGGACGCCAGCTTAAACCTCCAGTTACTCAAAAGTCAATCCAATCATTGACCTCAATGTAAAAGGTAAAACCATAAAACGTGTAAAAGAGAAGAAAGGAGAAATTGTACATCCAGAGTGGATGAAGGACTCTCGAAATTCATCAGTATGACAACAAATGACCAAATTAAAAATTGTGCTACTTGAAGAGATCTATGAAACCCACAGAATAGACAGAATCCCAGTAGAATTAATCACCAAAGAAATCTGAACTAACGGTATGATGAGAGGCCACCATGTAACGGTTAGAATGCAGAGACTTCTGGGTATCGGCGTGGATCTGACCGGAAGACTTCCTTGCAGCTGGAGGAAAGTTGACATGGTACAGCATCCTGAAAACCCATCCAGCCATTTAAAAGATGCCAGACAAAGCCAGAACTGTGGCTTGTGTGGTGTAACAGCACTTGCTTGGCCCATCAAAAGCCCTGCTGTCCTACTCCTAGATAGAATTAAAAAAAAAAACAAAAAAAAAACATTGTGCACACAAGTATATATATATAAATATAAAGGTTTAAAGTACAATTGCTCATAATTCACAACTTCAATGTTATTTAAAGAACTAGTAGATATCAGTATATCAGTATAATGGAGTACTCCATATCAATAAAAAAGAATAATACTATATAATTCTAACTAGATTACATTCCAAAAATAAAACTGTGGAGAAGAGAACAGATCAATGGTTTCAAAAAGTTAGGTAGGTAGAGGGCATGACTGTAGTGTAACAAATCAGGGCATCTCTTTGAAGGGACTAAAAGAACGTGGGGAAAATAGCTCTGTATCCAGAGGGAAGCCACTCCTCTCTCTCTCTCTCTCTCTCTCTCTCTCTTTCTCTCTCTCTCTCTCTTTCTGATATGAATGTTATATGCATACATGTGTTTAGGCATCTTCCTTTAACATGTTCCATCTTTTTATCTCTCTCTCTCTCTCTCTCTGTCTGCCTATCTATCTACCTACCTACCTACCTACCATCTCTAACTGAACCTGGAACTTTCCATTTCAGCTAGACTGGCTGGTCAATGAGACTATGAGATCTGTTGTTTGTCCCCCAAAACATTGGTGTTACAGAGGGTGGGTACCATGGAGGTGCTGGGATCTGAACTCAGGTCCCCATCCTTGTACAGTACTCATTGTACCTACAGGGCCATGTTCCCACCCCAAAGAAGGCTCCAATTTTTAACTTGTATTTAACCAACATGATTTTATGTCAAGATTATGTTAAATACTTTCCTTGTGGGAATTTCTCCCAGTAAGCTGCTCTTAGAGTCGCTAATGGCAGGTGTAAGAAAACCCGAGCCCAGACTGGTGAGTCTCAGTCACTACCCAGGAATGCTGAACAGATAAACACGCACATGTTTTATAATTTTGAGAAAGGGGGGGTTGGTGGGAGAGCTAACATTACCTTGAGTCTTGCTTTCTGCTGAAGGGCAGGAAGCGTTTCTTAAGGGCATAGTGGGATTTATCTAATCCACGGTCAAAGTTTCTGAGGCCAGCCAGGTAACCTGGGCACAAGTGGCTCGCACAGCCCTCTTCTGCTCTTTCCTGTGGCAGAAACTGTGAGTTTCTTATCACACCAAGCCATAGCTTTCTTCCCTGCCTCGTTTGGGCATCACAGCGCATGCTCGTCCACACTATGGAGCCGCACAGTAGAGCAAGCAAGCACACAGGAGTCCCGGGGAGAAAGAATCTTTAGCACAAGGCCAGCACATGTTGAAACTTTTCCTCTTCAGGACAGATGTGCAGCCATGATTTGCAGAAGGGACCCGAGACCTCTTACCCTTGCTTAAGAACAAAAGATAATAGTCTTGGTTGTTGCTGTTGCCCGTGTTTCCCATGAGAGGGGCCATGGGCCAGGGCCACCCCGTGCTTCAGCTTGTCCTCTGAGCACCCCCTGCTGGTCATTTATGTCGAGTGGCTCTCTGCTCCTTGTGTCCAGGAGTGCTGTGGCCTGCTGGAGTATTGTGTATAAAATAAACAGAAATGTTCTGGTACATTTCTTTGGACCGTCTACAAAGAAATAGCTGATGACGAAGAGAAGGGGCCAAAGATAAACAGCATTTTCTGACGAAGTGGTGTGAAAATGTGATCATTTGAGTTAGGAATCCTTGTAATAATTTTCTTCAGCTTCACACGTGTCTGTGAACGCCTCCTTGTGCTTTGATTTCCTCATCTGAAAGAAAACAGCCTTAGACTGGGTTGCTGCAGGGCGTGCCTCTGGCTTTAAACTTTTAAGCATAATACTATATTTTAAGTATAATACTATATTTAATCAGAGTTTTCTGCAGAGGTGAGGCTGTCCTTTCGGCCACCTGCACCAGAACTCAGAGAATCACTTCACTTTTTGTTGCTGTAACACAAGTAGTTGAAGCTAGGTGACGGATAAAGGTGGTTTCCTGGGCTTACCATTCTCGACGTTCAAGAGCGTGGCACCAGCACCTGCTTAGCTGTGGGGATGGCCTGTTTGGCTGTGCCAGAACAGGGCAGCTGGTGTCTCGGTGGCAGGGCCTACGAGAGGCAGGAACTGTGTTAAAGTCCCATGACGCTGCCCCTTCGGGCCCTGCCTTGCCTTCCCATCACCACTGACAGAGTGCTTCCCTGCGTGCCCCCAAAGCCGGTCAGTTCTCAGACCTCTTCCTTTTGGACAGCTCCTCAGGCCCTGTCTCTTCCTTGACATGTTTCCTCAGTGTGCTTGACATGGATGCCCTGTGCTGATCTTGGTCACCACCGCATCCTTTTAAGAAGGAGTTGCTGGGGAGATCGTTGTGCTTCCTCTGGCGTTCTTTTTCCTACCAGTTGTCCTAATACAATGCCTGGGAAGTTGGGGTACACACTTGTGCAAGCACACACACACACACACACCCTTCTTACCTCTGCTAGCCAGAGAATCTGCCTGGAGACCTGTGGAGAATGCTGCCTCCCCCAGAGAGCCCACCTGATTGCGCCGAGGTCGGGAACCCGAGAGGAGTGTGGCATTTTCTGCCTTTTCCTAGCCAGGGTTGTCGCCCCCTACAGGAATCGCGGGCTCTTTCATCCCAGGGTTTTACTCCAGATGGAATGTTAAGAAGGTTCAGACCCGGAGGAACAGGTCAGGGAGGGGGAGGGGCGGGTTGTGCAGGGACAGGTGTGAGTCTGTCCAGATCTTGGCTTTGCCAGAGCTGTTTTTAAGTTGACACAGTGCTAAATAAAAAGCGTCTTCTTTGAACTCAGGGACTTCCTGGGCAGACTGTCTGATTAGCTAAAGCTCAGGTACCGCGGCCCCCACCCTTAGGGAGTAACCTAAGCCTTGCAGTTTTCCCGTCCTGAGTTCCTGTCTCCTTAAAGATTGACACTGTCTCATTGGATGCCTTTTGGGGATCCCCGGGGTTTTCTTTCTGCTAGGGCAGGAAAGGGGAGCCTGAGAAAACGGGACACCATCTCTTCCCTTTGAATTCATCTCAAATTGTTTAGAGATAGAGCAAAACAGCTCTGGGACTCATCTGGACCACGTCTGGGCCTGGGCATCAAAGAGAACTGATCTCTGTCTGCAGCGTGCTCGGCCGCAGGATGCTGCGCCGCAGACAAGCTAGCCGGTGGGTCGTTTGGGGGAGAACAGCGCCTGCACCGGGTCATCAGCCACGAAAAGGGGGGGGGGGGTCTTTTCGCGTAGGGTAACCGCAATCTCTGAGCCACATCCAGGCATCCAAGAGACGGACGTGCCACGAGATGTCTTTAATGACAATGAGTCGGCTTGCTCAGGGCAGTCTATTAATCGCTTCGATACAAATTGTTGCCCAGTTGAAAACGGTCCAGACTAGGTTGTATCTTCCTGCTCCGTCAGGAAGAACAGCGCTTTGGGTTGCAGAGCGGAACTGTGACATTTACTCCGTGGTCTGTGCCCATCACTACATTCACAGTTCGCGGCACAGAGAGTGACTGTTTGAGCAACAACGCCGCGTAGCCACCCTCCCTCACATCAGGGGACCAAGCTAAGGAGCACCTTGCTCAGAGTCACACAGCAAAGGCGCCAGCCCGAGTCTCTCTCCTCTGCTGCCCGAACACCCTCCACACACGTAGACACCCAGCAAGAAAACACACAAAACGTAAAGGCAGGAATTCAGTATTTTCAGAAAACATTATGAACACATGAAAATAGTCACGTAGCTATGTGGAAGGTTGTGGAATGTAGTGGCTTATTCATCGCTCTCACAAAGGTTTCTTTGAGAGCTGGCAGTGTGTGCCAGGCCTGGGTGGGTGCTGTGCATCGAGTGGCAGAGAAAACACACCCAGTGCCTGTGCTCGGGCTGAGAAGTGAGTGGCGTTCTTGCCCTGCAGTTCAGGGCCCTGGAACCCCCGAGCCTTTCTCCTCCTGGATCTAAGGAGAGCTGCTTCTCCCGGACCCTGCTGGGTGACGTAGCCAGGCTCTGGTCTGGCCGCCTGGCGTACAGTACAGACGGGGCTGTTGGTTCCCGGGAAACAGACTGCTCGGGCTTTGTTCCCGCATCATCTCCTCTCTGTTTGTCAAAGATTTCTTGTTTTTTCTAACCATGGGAATGTGACAACTACAAACCAGGATGATTAGTCCTTCGCCTCCCTGTCCCTCATTACCACTTCTTAAGAGCTGTTTGTGTCATGTGACTGCACCCCTGGAGGTGGTGGTCCTTCAGAAAGGTGTAGAAAGGTGATCCCTTTTCTAGAGTCATGACACACACACACACACACACACACACACACACTTTAGGCTTTGTAGATGAGGAGCACTGGTATCTGCCTTTCTGAGGTTACAGCTTGGCTTTCTTAGGTTGACTGATTCCCAGTTGCATTGATTTTCATGCAGATGCTATGATTTATTTTTCTTGAGGCTGCATAGAATCCCATGGTGTATGTGTATCCCTTCTCTTTATCTGGTCGTCTGTGGCTGGACACAGAGGCTCCACTTCCTGGCTGTTGGGAATAGTGGAGCTGTAAGCATAGGTGTGCAAGCACTTTCGGGGAACGCTGACTTAGACTTGCTCAGGCATGGTGAAACTGGGGCTCGTTTTAGTTTTTGAGGAACCTTTAAGTATACCAGTTGAAATCCCAGCAGCAGTGAATAAGGTTCTGCCCCCACCCCACTTTCACTGACATTTGTTTTTATTTGCTTGCTTTTGGAGAGGTTGTTTTTCTTTGTTTGTTTGACCATTCTGATCAGGGTGTGATGGAATCTCAAAGAAGTTTTAGTTTCAATTTCCATAATGGCTACAGTTGTTGAGTACTTTTTCAAGTATTTATTGGTCATTTGGATTTCTTCTTTTGAGAACTGTCTGCGTCTGCTCAGTTCGTTAGCTCATGTCTTTATTAAATTGGTCCATTGACAATTCACGAATCTACCAAGAACTGTTTATCCTTACCATCTCCCTCCCCTGTTATCTCCCTCCATCTCTGTCATCTGTCCTCATCCCCACTGGTTCTTACTCCACATTCATGTGTTTTTGTTTTGTTTTGTGGCCCGCTGAGTTTAATCAGGGCCACCTGTGTTTGACCAGAGGCTTCTAGTTGGCTCACGATTTAGTGCACAGCAGAAGGCAATGAATGTCCACAATCTATCGGTTGCCAGTACTTGAACATACATGATTACAGTTCCTTCTCAGCCCTGTGGCTAGCTTATGCAGGTCCAGTCTTATGCAGGTCCAGTGCAAGCTACCACAGCTGCCATGAGATGATGTTGACAATGGCCAGGTCTTGTCCAGAAGATGGCATTTCACAGCATTTCTCCCTGTCTTCCAGGCGTGGATCTTTCTGCTCCCTCTGGTCACACCACTGTTTTGCCAGCAGCTCCTCAGCTTGGGAGGACCCTCTTGCACCACTCCCCCGTCTGTGCTGGAATCACCGCCTAGCTTGATCTTGCGTAGGTCTGTGCAGGTGCCCAGAGCTGCTCTGAGTTTATGAGCGACGGTCATGCTTTATTTAGCGACAGCATTTCACAGAAGTCCTCTGCATCCTTGGGCTCTTATGCCCTTTCCTCTTCCTCTTCTGTGATATTCCCTGAGCCTGTAGGGAGCCAGTGTAGCTGTCCTGTTTAGGAATGAGCATTCGTCAGTCACTTATTTTCAGCACTTTGATCAACGCAAAAGAAGCTTCTTTGACAGAGGTGGAGAGCATCACTAAACTGTGGGAACAAAGGTGAATATCTGGGAGACCGTCCGACAGCACGTCTGTTTAGCAAGACACAACAAGTAGGTTCTCCCTGCAGGGCCTGTAATCTACCCAGCCATGGGCTTTTGACCAAGTTCCCAGGACTAAGTATGAATTCCCTGAGGAACAGGCCCCACATTCAATCTTTTTAATCTTTTCAAAGAACTAACTCTTCATTTCATTGATTCCTTATATTGATTTGTTCCTATGCCATCGGTTAAAGCCTGACTTGACTACCACTCCTGTCGGTTGTGTTTGGGCATTGCTTGTTGTTTTTCTAAGCCTTCATGTTTCATCATTAAGTTGTTAATTTAGGATCTCATTTTTTTTTCCTTGTAAGTGTTTAGTGTTGTAAACTTTTCTCTTAAGACTGCCTTCATTCTGTCCCCATGTTGGTGTGATGTATTTCATTTTCACTCAGTAGTGTATTGCTTAGTTTCAATGAGTTTGTGTATTTCTGTAGTTTTTAACTGCTGTTGATACCAACTTTAGACTGTTGTGATCAGAGAGAATTCAGGGTGCTATTTCAGCTTTCCTTTATTTAGTGAAACTTGATTTGTGTCCTAGTATGTAGTTGATTTTGTAGTAAATTCTATAGGCTATTGAGAAGAATATATATTCTGTAGTGTTTAGGTGGGAAGTTTTATAAATTTTTCTAGTGTCCATATGATTTATGAAGATATTAGATTCCCAAGTTTCTCTGTTTAGTTTTTGTCTGGATGACCTTTCTGTAGATGAGAGTGGGATATTGAAGTTACTATTATCTAACAGTATTTCCTTTATGAAATTGGGTTTCTCTTTATTTGAAGCATATATCTTTAGGTTTGAATATTGTCTTCGTGCGTGTTTTTTTGTTTTTTGTTTTTTTTGTTTTTTTTTTTTTTGCTTTAGTGAGCATAAACTGTACTTACATATCTCTTCTGACTAGTTTTGGTTTGAAGGCTCTTTGAGCAGATATTAGAATAACTACACTTGCTTGTTTCTTATTTCCTTTTACTTGGAATAATTTTTTTCCATCCCTTTACCAATAGGTGGTATTTGTCATTGATAATGAGTTGTGCTTCTTTGAGAAAAGATGGACCTTGACCTCTTTTGATTAAATATTCTGGTATCATCACCACCATTATTTTATTTCTCATTCCCTCTTGTGAATGTTTAACCTTTAGCCCTAAGAATTCCTTTCATTATCCTCTAGATAGCTGGCTTAGTTGTCATAAATTCTTTTAATCCATTTTTCTCACTAGAAGTTTTTCCTTCTTTTGATTGTGACTGACAGTTTGCTGGATGTAGTAGTGAGGGGTGGCATTTGGGGACTTTCATGACTGTAGAAAATACATCCAAGCCTTTCTCACCTACAGAATCTCCACTGAAAAATCAGTTGTTGTTCTGAAAGTTCCTGCCTCTATATGCAACTTGGTGTTTCTCGTGTGCAGTTTTTAATATTCTTTTTTTGTTGTGTTGTTCTATACATCCAGTGTTTTGACTATTATATGACACAAGGAGTTTCTTTCTGGTCCTGTTTGGTGTTCTGTATTCTTTTTACACCTTCACAATGCTTTCCTTATATTTGGGAATTTTCTAATATAATTTTGTTGAAAATATTTTCTGGATTGTTTTTTTTTTTTATACTTTTGATACATAAGTTCAGTATTTTGATAGTGTATCAGAGTTCTTGCATGTTCCATTTGTGTTTTTGTTCTGACTTCTGTTTTGTTTTTAGATTTAACCTTTTCTTTGACTGAGTAATCATGTATTCCTCTACCTCATCTTCAAGTTCTGAGATTCTGTCTTCCATTTGTTCCAACTTATTGGTGAGACCTTCCTATGCAATTTTTTTTTTCACTTACCAAAGTTTTCATTTCAAGTTTCTCTCAGATTGGCTATATACTTCGGGGATTCTATCTTTGTATTAAATTCCATTTTTATTTTTGTATTATTTTGATTTTATTCAACTTTGTGTTTTCATGGTCTTCATTATAGCATTTATTCATATCTCCTCTGAGTTCCTTGAACATATTTTTATTGATATTTTTAAAATCATTGTTTTGTACAATCATCTGAGTTGCTTTTATCAGAGAACATTACTATGGGAACCCTGATGTTTGGGGGAGACACATTGTTTTGATTACTCAGGTTGTTTGATTTTCTGATAGGATCTAGGCATCTGGAGTTAGGGCATTGTTAGTGTTTCTTGGTATGGAAATCTGTTTAACTCTTTGTTGAGTGGGTGCTGGGATTGCTGTTATGCTGTTGCCCTAACTGCTCAGGCTGTAGACCAGCTGAACGGGGTCAGCCTTAGTGAAGCTTGGTTTTGATGTTCAAATGGAGTATCAGATGTCGTCCCAACTCAGCAAAGGCTAAGTGAAGCTTCTTAGCCAAGAACAGACCTTTAGGGCTAGAAGCTTCTCGGAGGCAGTTCTCAGGAGTGTGGGGAGGTGCACAGGCTTGTTCTCAGCAGTGGGGCTGAGTGGACTGTCAGTGGGGCTGGGAAGAAGAGGGAAGAGGCATGAACAGGTGAGTAGGGCCTGTAGGACTCAGGTCCTTTCTTGCAGAGGGTGTAGAAGTTCCTTGAGGAGTGAAATGTGAAAATAGTAAATGGCAATTATGTAAATGAATTGCAAAAGGAAATGATATAAAGGGAGAGAAAAATTACATATAAAGAAGAAAACCAAAAAATAACAAAAGTATCCCCCCAAACAGGAAAGCTCAAAAATAAAATTGTGTAAATATTAGAAGGACAGTGAAAAAAATAAATGCACCTGTTTTTTGTTGTTGTTGTTTTGTTTTGTTTTTTTAAATACAAAGGTAAAGCCAAACTACTAAAACTATAGCAGAAAATAAAATAGGAGGGAAACACAGGCAGTGAGAAATTGGGTAGAAGGAAATAAAAACAAAGAATGCTCAGTGAAAGAAATGCATAAACAGACTCAGGTAAGTGAATGAAAGGATTAAAAAGCAAAAACAACCCTTAAAATATAATTAAGAAAAGTCCTCCTGCTGCCACCCATGTGGTGTGGTCCACAGAGGTCCCCCCCCCAAGACTAGCCCACCACCACACAGCATGGGCAGGCGGTGGACACCCAGAGGCTCACCAGCTGTACGGCCATCGGCAGAGGGTGCAAGTATGGGGTAGAGAGATGGGAAAGAGAGATGGAACAGATCGAGCATTATCTGGAAGATGAGTGGGACTGGGGTGCATGATGTGAAACTCACAAAGAATCAATAAAAAGTTTAAAAAGATGTAAACAAAAAATATGCAATTAAAATGTTTGTAACATGTAGTAAAAAGGAAAAGGAGGGCACAAGGGAGAGAAAGAAAGAGAAGAAGAGGAAGAAGGAGAAGAAAATGAAGGAGGAAGAAGAGGAGGAGGAGGAGGAGGAGGAGGAGGAGGAGGAGGAGGAGGAGAAGACCCAAAAAATTCAAAGATGAAGTGTTCTAGCAGCTTCTGTCTGGGTAGCTGAAAGTTGGAATCTGCCAGTTAGGTGCATCGGGTAAGGTTACAAGGACCAAAATGGAATGATTTCTCAAAACAGCTTCTCTCTTGTCCTAGTCCAGTTTTCTGGTTGGATAGACTTTGCTTTGCAATGTTTCCTAAAGAAAAGCTCTCATGTTATTATAATATATTCAGCCCAAATACCTGATATCCTATTTATCCTTATATAACTTGAGTGAGCAAGAACTTTGGTCTAAATATGGCTCCCTACCACAGCATCCTGCTCCAATTCAGTCTTTTTCCTTGTGCTTTCTTGGCAAATGGCTGAAATGATGTCCAGTTTGCTTGCCTAACACTTTGATGAGCGCTCCGCTTGCTGTGTGCTTGTTCTTTATTTTCAGTCTGCCCTGCATCCTCCCTTAAGCTCCAACCAACGCCACATCTGACTTTGGTCCCACTTAGCAAGCAGCTCCTCAGCTACTACACCCTGACAACATTTCCCTCTTTTTATCTCTTCAGCTCCTAAACTGAGATCCATTTGCTCCCCATCCTGGCTTGGAAGCACCTTCACAGTGGATCCTGTTAACTCCCAAACTCCCTGAGAGGTGACTGGAGCTGTAAGCATGATGCACATCCATGAATTTTTTCTTCAGGTCTGTCCTTCCTCAACTCAGAACCAGCTTGTACTCCTCTATCACCTCTTCAACACTTCAGCTTACAAACTTGAATGTCTTCCCTCTATTATAATTTGACCTGGAGAAACATTTATGTTCCCCTCCTTTGACTTACCTTACTCCAGAATTAAGCTCTCATATATCCACATAAGCAAATGAGTATGTTGATTATGTAAATCAGTGGCAACCAGTGATGGTTAAGGGTGTGCCGTCCCTACAATGTCCTCAAGCTGAAATGGTCAGTTCCTTTCCCTGGACCAAGTGAAAGAGAGACCATATGCTCTTCTCTGTCACGGAGGGACTGAAAGGGCTCTTTCCAAATATGTTACATGGCATTATCTGGGAGGTCATTCAGGGAAACAAATAAAAATTCTGCTTCTCAGATTCTTCATAACACAGAAGTTTTGACCTGACTCCTTTGAGGGCAAATCTTTTCTGGCCACAGAGTTCATTTCCCAGCCAGCTCATCAATGAAGCCAGAGTCTCTCTATACAATGTTGTTCTGAACCCCTATATCATCAATGCCATGACACTCGGTATTTTAATGTACTAAACCTTAATGATATCTCTTTGTCACCGTCTTCCTGTCCCTTGAGGATCAGGGATACTTTACCTTTATTTGGGCCCATGTAGACACTCAGCACTCTCAGCAACACACCTGGACAGTCCTTCCCGGGAGCTTATGTGATAGTCCACACTGACTTGGCCAAGAACTTGCTTCTGACTTTCCTGTTTATTCTTTCCCTGTAGCACCTTTCTTCAATATGCAGATAACCTCCTCCCTTATCATCCTTCCCTTCTAAATTTCTTAGAGCAAAAGAGATTAAGGTTACCCTGACAAGGCCCTTATCTAAGATTAGTCCTTTCCCCAGTAAAAAGGCCCATTAAAACCCAAAGGAAACATTTTATTGTTTCTCAATCCCTTACTCCAAACCCAAACTGAGCTTCTACTGACCTCATAGGTTAATTGCAAGTATGGGCTCATACTTGTAATCTTATCACAGAAAGGGCAATAAGATTATAAGAGCCTGGGATCAAGGATGGATTCTAGAAAACAATGTTTTCTGGATTCAAGGAAGTTGCATATATGTATTCATAGTGATTGTGACAACACGAACAAAACTTGTGCATGCTCACTCCAGAGAAAACGCCATCATGGAAAGGGAAAGGCAGGCACAAAACTTCATCACTAGCTGACATTTGGTAGCTACTGCAAGAAAGAGAGCCCCTTGCTTTTAATGATCTGACCTCTGTATGTTGACCACACTCCGGGATAGGCCCCGCTCCCAAGAGTGGCTGGGCAGTAGAAACCAGACTTGATGGCAAGAGAAGGAGAAATCTCAGTGTAGGATGGAAAGGGAGGTGCGAGCAGAGATAGCAGGGTGTGGGGAAGGTAGGGGAAGGGAGGGTAATCAAGATATACTATATGATATTTTCAAAGAATCAATAAATTTATTTAAACGTCAAGTCTAGATCCCAAATTATGGACTTATAAGACCATAGAGAGAATGTCTTCATCGGCTCTCCACTTCTTTTATGATTTTTCAAACTCTTAAAGAGATAATCCTTGAGGTATTAACCTTAACCATTTCTATGTACAAAATAATTTTCTCTACGTGTAACAGAGAAAGAGAATAGTATTAGGAGTTATAGATCTGAAGACCATGTCTTTCCTCTCCAAAAAATACTACACACGACTGCAGGAGGCTGGACTCCATACTTTAGGTTGTAGTGCCTACTGTCATACTGACTCAAGAAGCAAGTAAGCATACCTATGGACAACATATGGATGTCACCTCACCCCACCCATATAAGCATAAGCAATAATGGTTACCAGCCCTATACAAACTTCTCCCTTCCTTATACCAGCTCCTCCTGCTTGGAAAGTCAACCATCTCTATTCACAAATACAACATCCCCAAGATTCAAGCCTGTCACACACCTTCTATCAGACGCTTTAGAATGGTCTTGGGCACTCTGTCTAGACTTAAAGGATTCTTCTCTTACAAATTCCAAACATATGTGGTTTACAATTGGCAGCTGCTTTATCCTGAATGGAGTAAGAAAATCAGGAAATACTATAACAGCTATAACTCAGACCATAGAAAGTTTGTTCTTACCTGAGATACCTTTGGCCTAAAGTTAGAACTTGTAGCTCTAACTATGGAAAAAGACAAAAGCCTCTTTATGCAAGACTCTAAATAAGCCTTCCATATTCTGTTTTCATATGCAGTAATCTGGAAAGAGAGGAGATACTTGATAATCAAAGGCTTAATCATTAAACAAACTTCTGTTATTTTATACCTCATAGAAGCCTCCCAAATTCTGACACAAGTTTCAGTCATGTACTGCAAAGGCCATCATAAGACTCAGACTTTTTAGGCACTTGGAAATTAGAGGCAATAAAGGACCTATAAAGGCTGCCTTCTTGACCTTCCAAGAAACTGAAGCTTTAGCCATCCTCTTAATTATCCACAGATATAGATGAGGGGAATGAGAAGACTGGATTAATCCAGTGTGAGCAAAGATGAGCCTTGGTTTTCTATATAAGGGAAGGCTATTCTTCTGGATAACCAGGAAAGTAAGATCATCAGTAGACGTGTAATTCCTTACCATAGGATTGAGTTTAAGGACATGGGCTTCTTAGCCTGCTTGGCTATAACCCAAACTCAGAAATAAGCAAATGTTTTTATTCTTCTGGATTCTGAAAGCTTTTGTAGATAGATATAATTTCTCTGAGTGCTTGGAAATTCATTAGTGGACCCATCTAAGACTTGTGTGTTCTTCTCTGAATGGTTATTAATTATGATTTCATTTTAGATATAAACATGTGCAGCTCTATTTCCTCATTATGAGTCGTGTCATATCTTGCCTGAAATAATTCATCTATGTGGTTGTTTGTGTAGGATGTCCTCCATAGGTCTTGAGTATTTGAATACTTGGTCCCTAGTCTGTGGCTTTTTAGGGAATATTAAGAGATATGGCCTTGCTGGAGAAGCAATGTCACTGGGGTCAGACTTTGAGGTTTCAAAACACTTGTACCATTTCAAGTTCTCTCTCTCCACTTCCTGTTTGTGGATAGAGATGTAAACTCTCAGCTGCTGCTCCTGTGGGTGCCTGCCTGCCGCCATTCTCCATGCCATGATGGTATAGATACCTATATCTCTGGAACTATGAGCCCAAAATAAACACTTTCTTCCATAAGTTGCCTTAATTATGGTGTTTTATCATAACAATAAAAAATGACCAAAGTGACTGTCTTAGTGACAAAGACAACTTGTAAAAGAATGCATTTGCTTGTGCTTACAGTTTTAGAGGGCGCAAAAGCATGGCAGCAAGAACATCTGAGAGCTCACATCTTTTTTTTTTAATGCATATAAATTTTATTTTCATATAATTCACTTAAAGCTCTGTAAGACCTGGAGTCTCACTGCTCAGGAGCTCAGGATCACGCCCTTCCCAGGAACTCTCACAGACCACAACTCGATGTAAAAGCAAGAGGTTTTATTGCTATCGCAATAGGGTCGCCCCTCCAAAGACAGGAGACGACCCTGAACATGCAAAGCACAGGGTTTTTATACCTGAAAATCAGATCCCTTTTGCTCTATAGTTTACAGCTGGTTGTAGATAGTTTACAGCTGGTTGTTTCTCAGAACAGTTCACCCCGCCCTTCAAGAGCTATCTGCACCTGGCTTCAATTCAAATAATCACAGTTATTTTTCTCATTCCCAGGTGGCCTCTCAGCTCCACAAGAATACCCCATTGGAAATAACTGGACAAATATGGAGCCGAGCTATGTAAGCCATTTGGACAAACTTTCTTTTCTTTTCTTTTTTATTATCATTTATTACAATTTACTCAATTTGTATTCCGGCTGTGGGCCCCTCCCTCATCTCTTCCCAATCCCACCTTCCCTCCCTCTTATCTCTCTCCCTCTTCTCTCCCTATGTCCCTCCCCCAGTCCACTGATAGGAGAGGTCCTTCTCCTCTTCTGACTCTAGCTTGTCAGGTTTCATCAGGACTGGTTGCATTGTCTTCCTCCGTGGCCTGGTAAGGATGCTCCCCCATCAGGGGAAGGTGATCAAAGAGCCTGCCACTGAGTTCAGGCCAGAGAAATCCCCTGCTCTCCTTACTAGGAACCCCACAACAAGGAAGACCCTAGGGAAGATGCTCAATCCTCATTCAGAAGTGTAAATGTGATAGACATCAGAAGCAGAAGAAGATAGGGAACAGTACAGGAGCAACCACAGACACACTCTGAAAGACTCTACTGACTGAGTTATCGAAGCAAAGGCTGAGACTCATAGCCAAACTTTGGGCAGAGTGCAGGGAATCATATGAAAGAAGGGGGAGATAGAAAGACCTGGAGGGGACAGGAGCTCCAAAAGGAGACCAACAGAGCCCAAAAAACAAACAAACAAACAAACAAACAAAACAAAAAAACCCAAAAATACTGAGCCCTGGGGACCCTGAAGAGAATCATACCCCATAGAGAGGACCTAACACCCCAGCTCAGGTGTAGCCCATAGAGAACTCACATCTTAAACCACAAGTAAGAGACAGAGAGACAGGCTGGGAGTGGTGCAAGGTTTTTGAAACCCCATAGTCCATCCCCGGTGACTCACCTTCAACTAGAGCACACCTTCTAATCCTTCCCAAACAGTTCTACCATTTGGGGATCAAGTATTCAAACACATGAGCCTGTGGGGGCCTGAAGTGGAAGTCTGGTTTTTTTAAGACTCAGTTGAGTCCCGTGATGTTTGGCTAGAAGGTATCTTCGGAGGGGGCATGTGATGTTTTGCTGTGAGCTCTCTCATGTGAGGGCATGACTTGTCCCAATCTTCTGAACCATGCTGACTCATGTTGCTTCTTGGTGTTGGCCTTTGGAGAGGACTGCTGGTATCCAGACAACAAAGAGTGGGCTCATCCCAAAGAACTACTTCTGAGGTGGTCTACAACCCCCTTTACCTAATAACCTTCTTTCTCCCCCACCTCTAGTCCATGGGTGGAAGGGAGGGAGAAGCACTTAGGAACCCTAAGTGTAGTAGGTTTGGTGAAAAATCCAGCCTACAGGGGCCATTCTCTTTCCAATCACCATAGCCAGTGATCTCTTACTCCACTCAGAAGAGAAGCTTTTATAGCCAAGAACCTAAAGACAGACACTAGAGCATTTGCAGTAGCATCACCTGAAGAAGCACTACGCTCATTTTCTCATCACTGTGACTACATACCTGATCATGTTGGTTAGCTCTTCATGGTACTGGAAAATGCTCTGCAGGCTGCTGGGAGGTGGGGAGCTACCAGGAACTTTACCCAGCTGTAGTCCTATGCACTTCAGTAATGACCTTTGGGGATGATATGTTCATGGGTACAATAGTGGCACAAGTATGATGGGGAAACCAACTGCTTCCTGGTTGGATTTAAAGCTGGTTCCACAGGAGGACACACATTCTTGGTACAGTAAATCTTGTCAAAAAAAAATGGTTGGGGGTACTCTCAGGCCCCAGGGGCGAACCTTCTGCTCTTACTCTGCTAAGTGAACATGGCTTCTCTACCAATAGATTAGTGCAGCTTTGAACCTTATCAGAGATGTTTGTTGTGTTATGGATGGTGGTGAATGCAGAAGCTCACAGCTGGTGAAAGAACAGAGAATAAGTGTTGACACAGTGTTCAGCCACAAGGGACACATCTGTATTAAACTCAATCCCCAAAGCTCAGGAGCCACTGTGGGAGAAGTGTACATGTGGGAACAGCCTGTAAGTCCAGAAGTCAGGGAGGACCAAGGAAAAGTGTCTTCATGTGGCAGGATTGCTGTCATCACCAACTCACGGTGGCTGTGGCTGCCTGGTGAACAAGATCCAGCAATTCAGCCTTCTAGCACAGAGTGAAGAGGGATTTACAAGGTCTGATATATATTCACACGGAGCGATCGGCCTCGGGTAGCTCCTGACTGGGGGAGAGGGAGGCTCTTTGACAGTGAGAGCGTGCTCCGTTGGGTGCCTCCACAGTCAGCTGTCCATGGGCAGCACAAATTGGAGTTGAATGGTCATTCAGAAACAAACCAAAAACAGAGGACACAGAATTAGCGAGAGGTAGGAAGGTGGGAAGGATCTTGGAGAAGTGCAGGGTGTTAAATATAATGAAAATACAATTGTATTAAGTTCTCAAAGAATTGATTAAAATGTAAATAAATAAATAAAAATTTAAGGATTAAATAAGAATTTAAAAATGAAACGACAACAACAACAACTCAAACATTAGAGAATCCAGGTCTGGGAGGCCCTAGAAGGGAAAAGGTCTGCACGGTGGGAAGGTGCCTGCTGGGCAGGGTAAAAGGTGAAAGCGGTGCCTGCTGGGTATTGCCGGTTCCTTCTTGCTAAGGAATGAAAGGAACACTTCATCTACATGGTTCTTGTCCATGGCAAATAAACTCAGGATTTAGCCATGACCTTTGTGAAAAATAAACTACTGCATAGGAAAAAAAATGCCTTTAAAAAGTCAGGCTTGAAATTTTTATATCCTTTGAGTCATATTCTTGAAGCAACTGGCTGATTAATTCAAGAAATGTTACTTTCCCAATTCAAACATGACATTTTGAAAGTCATCCATGAATTACATGCCTCAAGAATGAAAGGCTTTTCTGTGCCACTTAAAAAGGTTTTTAAAAAAATTTTTATTTTTGAGGGAAATCATGAATATCTATGAGGGTACATTTATTACTCCCAGAACAGATAGAAAATTAACAAAGTCATAAAGTTCATACCTAGCTTTGCTATTGCAGCTGTGTCTCAACCCAGTCCCTCGCCAGTTCCCTGCCACTAGAATGGTTAAGGATGAGGTTATTTTTGCTATTACATGTAAGGGCATGGGTCTTTGTGTTTTGGCTTTCCAGATCTCTACACGGAGATCTAACAAAATTATCTGTTCTAAGCTTTGTTTTTCTGGTGGGGTTCAATAGAAGGGTTTCAAGTTCTATGAATTTGTTCCAGAAAAATCTTACCTTCTGATCCCAGAAAATGTTCCCCTTTTTCTAATCCTATACAGTAAACCAATTCGACATCTCAGAGACTCATCTGACTTTAAACTTTCTGTCCTGACTTACACTACCGCATGCGAGGCCTGCACCACGGGTGTATGTTTGTGTGTACCCACCCAATAATTACTGAGGCAAGCCTTTAATTTATCTGAAATCGTGCAGGCACCACAGTGACAACCCACACATCTTTCCACTGGAAATTGTAAATGGATGACAAAGAGGGAGTTCTGACCGACCCTTCAACAGCCGACTTCCTGGGAAGGTTCTGTGAGTCAGAACAGAATTGATGTCCATGAATGTTTTGATCCCTTCCTTCCTTCCTTCCTTCCTTCCTTCCTTCCTTCCTTCCTTCCTTC
>NW_026586816.1:9883161-9906808 GCF_907164565.1 Psammomys obesus
TTCCTTCCTTCCTTCCTTCCTTCCTTCCTTCCTTCCTTCCTTCCTTCTTTCTTTTCTTTTCTTTTCTTTTCTTTTCTTTCTTCCTTCTTTTGGTTGATTTGAGTTCTGCCCAAGGGTGGTCCTTGGGATTGTTCTGGTCTATCCATAGTCAGTAAGAAAATTAACTTGGAAAGTGAGGGACAAGGTTTAAAAACTTATAGAGGTATTTGCCAGTGCAATTGCCTAGTTGTTGAATCTGATAATAAGCACTGTGGAAGGGCAAGGGGAGATTGATTTGACTTTTTGGTAGATCTGTCACCAATGACAAAAATCTCATCTTTTGTAATGCACAATGACAATAATCATAAATTTACATTTAAATAGCCTCAATAAATGTTAAAGCATAAGAACAGGTCTTGGTGTAGGATCCCATAGAACTGCAATGAGAGAAGGATCTGAGAAAGAAGCAAAATCAAGAGATCATCTCAGCATGTACCAGTAGGGAAGCAGGGGAAGAGAAGCAAGGAAGAATAAGATGCCTGCGAGCTGTTTCCAAGCAGGTTAACACCATGAGTACCCAGGAATCGGTCCCAGGGAGCTCCAGGAGTGATATAAAATATGCTTCACAGTGGAGAAAGGGGAACCCTTCTCCACTGCTGGTGGGAATGTAAACTGGTACAACCACTCTGGAAATCAATCTGGCGCTTTCTCAGACAACTAGGAATAGCGCTTCCTCAAGATCCAGCCATACCACTCCTAGGCATATACCCAAAAGAGGCACAAGTACACAACAAGGACATTTGTTCAACCATGTTTGTAGCAGCTTTATTTGTAATAGCCAGAAGCTGGAAACAACCCAGATGCCCCTCAACTGAAGAATGGATGCAGAAACTGTGGTACATCTATACAATGGAGTATTACTCAGCAATGAAAAATAAGGAAATCATGAAATTTGCAGGTAAATGGTGGGACCTGGAAAGGATCATCCTGAGTGAGTTGACCCAGAAGCAAAAAGACACTCACGGTATATACTCACTCATATAAACATACAATATAGAATAAACCCACTAAAAGCTGTACATCTAAACAAACTAAGCAAAAGAGAGGACCCTAACTAAAATGTTCAATCCCCATCCTGAAAGGCAAAGAGGATGTACATCAGAGGAAAACGAAAATAGGAAACAACCTCGGAACCCGCTACAGAGGGCCTCTGAAAGCCAGAAGAAAACAGGAAACAACCTTGAAACCTGCCACAGAGGGCCTCTGAAAGCTTCTGCAGTATAGACTGTCAAAGCAGATGCTGAGCCTGATGGCCAACTGATGGGCAGAGTGAATGGAATTTTATGTAAGAAGTGGGAAATAGTAAGAGCTGGAGGGAATGGGAACTCCACAAGCAGAGCAACAGAACAAGATAATTTGAACACAGGGAACTTCCCAGAGACTCATACTCCAACCAAGGACTATTTGTGGAGATGACCTGGAACCCCTGCACAGGTGTAGCCCATGGCAGTTCAGTGTCCAAGTGGGTTCCATAGTAATGGGAAGAGGGACTGCCTCTGACATAATCTGATTGGCCTGCTCGTTGATCACTTCCCCCTGAGGGGGGAGCAGCCTTACCAGGCCACAGTAGAGGACAATGCAGCCACTTTTGATGAGAACTGATAGACTAAGATCAGAAAGAAGGAGAGGAGGACCTCCCCTATCAGTGGACTTGGGGAGTGGCATGCATGCAGAAAGGGGAGGGAGGGTGGGATCAGCAGGGGAGGAGGGAGGGGCTCATGGGGGGATACAAAATGAATAAAGTGTAATTAATAAAAAAAATAAAAGATTTAAAAAAAATATGCTTCACAGTTGCACAGCTTGAAGTGTGACCTTGTGTACTCTTTCCCATGTATCTGTCAGTGTGATGCTCATGAGAGTTATGCTCACTCCCTGGAGCTTGGGCATGCTCAGGATGCAGTGACAGGAGAAAAACCCCAGGCAAGGACATGCAGGAGCTTCCACATGGAAGTCGTTGCTGTGCCAATGGGGATGTTTGGGATAAAACACATACCTTCCAGCATGTAGACAGGTCAGGCTGTCCTTCCTTATCCACAGATCTTACCCTGTGGGTTGTGACCCTTTGGTGGTTGAATGACCCTTTCACAGGGGTCACATATAAGATGTGGATGTTAGATACTTACCTTGCAACTTATAACAGCAGCAAAATTACACTAATAAGGTAGCAACAAAGATAATTTTGTGCTTGGGGTCACCGATACATGAAGAACTGTGTTAAAGTGTGGCAGCATTAGGGAGGCTGAGAACCACTGCCACAGACTATTTCTTTCTCCCAGGCCCCTAACTGACTTGTTTCCTAAACATTGTGGAAGAATGGTATCGCAGGGACAGAACTGTGGAGGGTAGAGCTCATGGCCAGTGCCTTGAAGCCAACTTATAGAAAGCCATATAGACATTCTCTGTACTTGTCATGCTTTGTGATAGTTAATGCTGTTGTCCTGGCAGCATAGAGAGTCACCGGGGGATGGGCCTCTGTGGAGGGTTGTCTTGACTGCATTAGTAGAGGCAGGAAGATCTGCCCACTCTTGGTGGCATCACTCCCTGACTGGGACTTGGAAGTGCACATAAGTAGAGAAAGGGAGCACCAGCAAGCCTTCATCCCTGTTAGCTTTCCAGTTGTGAAAGTGGCATGACCAGATGCTTTAGTCACCACGGCCACAACTTCCCACCACCACAGGCTGTGCCCCGAGACTGTGAGCCAAAAGAAACCCTTCCTTTTGTTGCTTTTGTCAGAGCGTTTTATCACAGTAACGGGGAAAGAAATGACTGAAATTGGCACTGAGATTCGGGTGTCGCTGTTCTTATCCTGGGAGCAGGCTCTCGTCTTGAAATGTTGAGCTCTGCTACTTACCATGCACAAAGGCTCAGGACAGAACTAGAAAAATCCTCTCAGGAACATAAAACATGGATGCGGCCAGATCCTTGGTCAACTACTTGAACAAAGGCAGAATAAGTCACAGGGAAGATCTTCGCAAGAGTAAGAAGTTGAGCAGAAAAGGGATAATGAGAGGATATGGGCTCAGTTAGGCCTTTGCCTAACTGCTGTTTTCCAAGCACAGCTGCCAGCCTCATGGAACTCATTTCTTTCTCTGAGAACTCCAGGCAAGTGCCCACAAAGCTACTAGCAAACTGGTGTAGTCCCCACTCTTTGATCACTGGTCTCAGGACTGGGAAACCCCACCCTCTTAGCTACAGAAATGTAAAGCTAGAAACACTTTGAGAATGTAATCATGGTAGGTGCTAGAACCTGGAGCAGAGGAGAGAGCAATGAACTTGCCTCCCCACCTGACACCCTTTCTAGATAAGCCACAGAAAGCCCTGGGGATGGCTGCTGGCATCATCCAAGTATGGCCCTCAACAGGCCTGCTGGATAACCACACAAAAGGCTCTTTTCAAGGACAGGCAGAGGAGCCAAGCATTTAGAAAGGTACTACCAATGGGTAAGATTTTCAGATCTCAGATGCGGTTCCGCCATCTTCCTCTGTTGCCCAGGAAAATAACTGCCCATGGTTATACTTAGGCTGCCTTGGGCCTTGAGCTTAGCTAGCCGAGGGTCATTGTATCTATCAAATGACCTGGAGAGTTGCCCATTGGTCCTTTGGGCTTTGGGCCCAAAAATTAGCTCAATTTGATCATGAGCAACAGACTTTTGTTAAGTAAATAGTTCATAAAGTTTCCAGAGGTGTGGGACAATCCCAGTGATATACAGAAGATAACAGTCTCCATATACTAAGAGCCTGCACAACCTCTTCTATTCATAATTCACGGGGTCAGCAAAATCTTATATTAGAAGACTAATGGCTCATGGGAAAATGTCCTTCTCAGTTGTGCTCACTGAACTGTGGAGAATTCTTTCTCAATTCCATGGTAAATCCTTAAGAAAAATGCTATGGCAAGGACTCCAGAACACATCACTGTCTCTCTCTGATCATTACATACCTGAAATTTTAGAAAGTACTAATTTCTTTTCCAGGTCTTTTCTTCCCACTAACACATCACTTGTCCCTCCCTCAGTCCCTTTTATAAAAAAATAAAATCCTCCACTCCTTCAGTTTCTTTCTCTTGCTGTATTGCTGCTCCAACTAGCATGTTCAGAACAATATTGAAAGGGACAGGAGATAGTGGGCAGCCTTGTCTTATTCCTGACTTTGGTGGAGTTCCTTCAAGCTTTTCACTTTTGGATGATGTTGGCTGTTGGTTTCTCCTAACTTTAATTATATGAAGCATGCTCCCTGTAGCCCTTCATTCTCCAGGACTTTTATCATGAGGTATGATGGATTTTGTGAAAAAGGTTTTGCTGCATCTACTGAGATGACCATGTTTTTTTTTTTTGTTTTTTTTTTTTTTTGCCTGTTAGTCCTTTTGTATGTTGAACCATCCCTGCATTTCAGGGATAAAGCCAACTTGGTTACAGCAGATAATCTTTTTTACATATGTCTGTATTTTGTTTGATCATGTTTAAATCTATGTTTATCAAGGATACTGATATATATATATATATATATATATATATATATTTCTTTGTGTGTGTGTGTGTGTGTGTGTGTGTGTGTGTGTGTGTGTGTATGTGTGTGTTTATCTGGTTTTGGTATTAGAGTGATACTGGCTCCACAGAAAGAATTTGCGAGTCCTTCTGTTTCAATTATTTTGAATAGTATAAGAAGAATTGATTATAGATATTCTTTGAAAGTTAAATAGACTTCTGCTGAAACTCTGTCTGGCTCTAGATATTTTTTAGTTGGAAGACTTTATTACTTTTTCAATCTAATTTGTTACAGGTCTGTTTAGGTTGTTGGCTTCTTCTTGGTTTTAATTTTGGTGGTTTGGCGGTTTATAGAAATACATTCATTTCTTTTAGTTTTTCCAACATAAAAAAGTACAGGCTTTTATTTTCTGTTCTCTGTTGCAATGTTTTTCTGCTTATTTCTGATTCTGTAAATTTGGGTGTTTTTGCTTTTCTTTCTTCTAGCTATTTTAGCCAAAGATCTGTCAATTTTGTCCATCTTCTCAAAGAACCAGCTCTTAGATGTAGCCCATGGACAGCTCAGCCTCCATGTGGACTCCCTAGTGAGGAGAGCAGGAGCAGTCACTGGCACCTCCCCCTGGCCGGGTGGGCTTACTAGGCCACAGAGGAAATGGATCCAGACAGTCCTGATGAGACCTGATAGGCTCTGGTCAGATAGGAGGGGAGGAGGACCTCCCCTATCAGTGGACTAGGGGAGGGACATGGGGGGTGGGGAAAGAGAGAGGGAGGATGGGACCAGGAGGAGATGAGGAAGGGGGCTACAGCGGGATGCAAAGTGAATAAATTGTAATTAATAATAATAATAAAATAACATCAAATGAAATATCTTCCACAAACATTAAAAAAACAAAAAAGAAACAAAACAAAAAATCTCCAGCTCTTAGGTTCATTATTGGTATTGCTTTCTTTGTTTCTATTTCATTGACTATTTTATTCTATTTCTGCTATAATTTTTATTATTTCTTGCTGTCAACTGGATTTGCTGTATTTTTTTTCTTTTTTTATTTTATTAATTACACTTTATTCATTTTGTATCCCCCCATAAGCCCCTAATTTGCTGTATTTTTGTCTTTCTAAAATTTTGAGTTGTATCATTAACTAATTTATTTGTCCTCTTTATGATTCTTTTAAGTTAGGCAGTTAGAGGTATACATTTTTTTATAGGACAGCTTTCATTGTATTCAGAGGTTTTATTGTATTTTCATTGGGTTCCAGGAAAATTTTTATTCATTTCCTGATTTCTTCTTTGACTCATTCACCATTTAGTAATAAGCTGTTTATTCTTCATGAGTTTCTGTATTTACTAGAGATTCAGTCATTTAATATTTGACAAAGGTACTAAATGAATACATTGCATAAAAGCATCTTCAATAAATAGTGCTGTGAAACTGGATGTCCACATGCAGAAAGAAAAAAATTAAACCAATATTTATTATGCACAGAAAATAATTCAAAACGAATCAAAGACCTAAATGTGAAAGCTGAAACGCTGAAACCATTGGATGAAAACATGGTCAGTACCGTCCATGATATACGTGTGGGAAAAGACTTTCCGAATAGGACTCCATTTGCTCAGTAACTCAGGTCAAAAATTGACAAGTAGGACTTCATAAAATTAAAAAGCTTCTTCACAGCTAAAGAAAAAATCAACTTGGTGAAGAGGAAGCCCAAAGAATGGGAGAAAATCTTTGCAAGCTATACAACTGACAGATGATTAATATTCAGAATATATATATATATATACACACACACACACATATATATCTCAAAAATAAAAAAGTCAGAAAAAAAAGAACCCACCAAATCACCCATTCAGAAAAATAGAAAAAAAAAATGTACCTGGGACTTGATCAGAAAAGGAGAAAGAAAAACATGGCTAAGAAATATATCTTCATCCCTAGCAACTGAGAAAATTCAACTCAAAATAACCTTGAGATTTTATCTTACCCCAGTCAGACTGGCAAAGACCAACAAAACAACCTCCAACAAAAACTGTAGGAGATGTGAGGAGAGGGGACCCTCATTCACTGTTGTGGAATTGCAAATCGGTCCAGCCAATGTGAAAATAAGTGTGGAGAATTTTCATAAATCTTTTCAAATCTAACTTATGAGCCAGCTATACCATTCCCTGGCATATACTCAAAGGACTGGACACCGTACTCTGCAGATCCTTGCTCAGACATGTTCATTGCTGCTCTCTTTATAACAGCTAGGAAACAGAAACAACCTAAATGTCCTTCAGCTGATAGTTAATGAAAATATAGTGACATATTACTACAGAATGCTATTAATCTATAAAGGAAAAGAAAATCATGAACTTTTCAGGTAAATTGATAGAACTAGAAAATATTGAGGTAAACCAGACCCAGAGAGACAAAAGTCACACTCTCTCTTATCTGAGGCTCCTAGTTCTAAATCTTCAGTTGTGAGTATCCTGGAGCAACTGCAGAAACGAGGAGAGAATAAAAAGGGCCCACTGCTGGGGTTTGGAGTGGCGATCGGTAGAGGGGGACTATCTCTCTACTAATTTGATGGGGAAGTGGGAAAGTTGGGAGACTCTAATTAAAGAGGGAGGGAGATAAATATAGGATGACAAAATAACGGTATGAAAGTAAGGATGGTTTAAAAATTTATACGGAACCATACTATGAACAATATACTTACAATATACATACAATATACTTATGTTGGCAAATAAATATATGTATTTAAGTTAGAAGAAAATTTCCCATCTGGGCTGATAATGCTCCTTTCAAGAGCCAAAGACCTTCTAACAAGTCTGTCAACATAAAGTATGAGAAGCTCTTTTTTAGAGTTGTTGGTCAGGGTTGTCAAAGAGACTCTCAAAACATTACATTCTATCATGATTACTCATTTACAACCAAAAGTATGAGGTAAGTCCCAGTTGCTGAAGATACCATGCACTTCAGACATATGGGCCAGAGCCTCCTGATCAGGAACCTTTGAAAGCTTCCCCATGGATGTCAATCTTAATGGTACCAGAAGGCACCATGCAAGCCTCCGAAAGAGGGAACAACCAGTCCTATCGAGCTATGAGGCCTATAAAACCAGGGCAATGACCAGCACAGCAGGAGAACTTTGAAGATACAGGGCATGTATACCTTGGCATAACTGGACTTAAGACTCACTGAAAAGGAGACGAATAATGCCCGGTTATTGGAAAACTAATCAACTATCCTACGAAGGCTATTAAAGTCATAAATTTTGGAGGAGAACACACAACTGCCATTTTGCTAAACAAGCAGAATCCATAACTACATTCTAAATATTGGTCCTCACACTCACAGATAGTACAGTTCTCACACTCATAAAAACATTCTCTTTGCAGTAAATGAAGACTGTTACAGAAAACCACAACCAAACAAACTGTGACACCCAGGCTCAGTGGATACATCTACAAAACACTCCTGTGCCCAAAGCTCAGGGATCATTGCAGACCAGGGGGGAGGAAAGTGGAAAACAAGAGGATCAGGGATTTTGCTGGAAGACCGTGTCTCCTAAGAACGCCAGAGACTACACCCAGAAGTCTCCCCAGTAGGACTGCTGAGCCATGAACTGAACACAGACAGGACAATAGCCATGCCAAAGAGGACAGAAAAAGCCCAAGAGGCCTTAACCTTCTACAAAAAGCTACAGATAACTGAAAAAATGCTGAGAGTAGAAGAAATCATCTTCCCTAGGGAAGAACACACCAACTGATTATTCAATACCAGATTATCAGCCCTGAAAACAGACTGAGCAGGTTGTACATGTGTGTTTAGGAACACACACACACACACACACACACAGCCAATCAGTAATCAATGAACAAGAGAACAAAGAGGGATATGGAGGGAAGAAAGGGAAGGGTGAAATGATGTAATTCCATTATAATATCAACAAAATAAAAGGAAAAAATTTTAAAATCACTTAAAATTACCAGAAAAAAATCCCACCCCTCTCCTGGAGCCTTCAGGTGCCTTTCTGACCTCCAGAAGGATCTGCCCACAACCTTGAACTTACTTCAGGATACCCAGCAGGCCTTGCTGCAGAACATTCTTATTCCTCCTTGCTACTCAACTGAACTTCCCAAGGACCTTACTTCTTGCTTCTGCTTGTGTGTGTCCTGACAAGAAACTGACCAGCTCAAAAGCAGTATGTTCTATTTCCAGCCAATTCTCTTTTTGAAGATTTTTTTTTTCTCTAGTATTACAAACCAAGCGCTCTCCTCTGATTCATGACCATTCATTCTCTCCACTGGCTCAGTTAGCCTTCCTTCAAGTGTGAACAAGACCTCAAAAAAAATGTTTATTTTTATGTGTCTATGTGAGTGTCTTCATGGGTGTTGTGTACCATGCATTCCTAGTGTCCCGAGAGGCCAGAAGTGTCAGAACCCAGGAAATGTTACAAATAAGTGTGAGCCACCACTGGGTGCTAGGAAACAAACCCAGGTCCTTTGTAACAGCAGTAAGTGCTCTTAACCACTACTGAGCCATCTCTCCAACCCTAAACCAGCCTTGCTGTTTTGTCACTAGATGCAGAACCTGAATATAAATAATCTGATGGGCAGTATCTCGGGAAACAATTCACTCGCATATAAAGAACAGGGAAGAGCTTTTCTGTAAGAACATACTTGTACCAGGAGAACTTGAGTGTGTGGTCAAGAATCCAAAGTCACCAGGGATACAAGAGCACCAAGCCAGCCTTTCACAAAGAAATGTCGAATATGGTTTATACATTCTGACCTTTGGCTTCTCTCATTTGGAAAAACAGTAACTTGCATTGTAAGTAGTTCTACCTATTACTTGTATTTGTTTTTGTCTAGAAGCAGCCTTGCCTATCTTAAGTCTTTGCTCTTAGTTCTGGATGAGGAAAGAAAAATCATATGTGTGCCAATTAGCCTGAGCCATTTGGGGGGCTGGGGAGATGCTCTTGATGCCAAAGACGCTATGACATACCCTGGCCACCATTAAGTCCATTTGTGAGTCTTTTATTCCCTCCTGGTTGAAGCTTTCTCCTCATGGAAGCCTGGCTTCACTTGGAGTCATTTCACTCTTTGTATCATAAATCAAGGGTGCAGGTAACACAGTTTATTATGACTTTATTATATATTTATATATTTTCCTGGAGTTTTGCAAGTAAGAGATTGCATAAGAACCAACTCTTCAGCTGTACTCAAGTTCTACCCCACAAAAGTGGTCCATCTTAGAACTGCACAGTGCACAATAGCCAATGACTCAATAAATACTTTACAAAAATAATGCAGTTTTTTCTTAAAACATAAAAAAATTACCATTTCCCAGATTTCAGCTCACATCACCCCCTTCTATATTTATTTACTGGGAATATAATGGTGGAGAAAAGTTGTTACATTAAAATAAAATAGACAAAACAATCCATATTCTTTTCCCATTTGTTTTGCTTTTTCTTTGGAAAGTGCCGCTCCTGGCTTTATGCCTGAACTTCTTGTAGTCTTCTGAGCCTGTTAGGACAGAGCAGAGGCGCTGCTGGGCTCCTTAGTAGAATTACACTGGTTATTTATTTTAAGGCCATTTAAAGCCATGTCTTAGATTTGACTCCACTCACTTAGTGCCCACCCCTTGCCTAGTCTAAGACAAGAAACTGTCGGAATCTGTGGCTCAGCAGACACCCCACGACTAACCAACACCTGGTGTAAGGTGGCTGTTTATTGTTTTGGTACATTTCCACTGCAAAATTCCTTTTTCTCTTCATTCCCCCAAGTCCTTTTCTTTTTGAACTCCCTCAGAAGCGATTAAATAATTTTTACAAGGACAACTCCAGAGAAAAGGTTATGTCTAAGTCACATTTGTATTAAATAAGTTATATATAAAAACTGCTTATAATGTTTACAACCTCAGTCTCTGTGGAGTGGGAATGGAATCACACCCATCATTGCTCCCAGGTTCCTCTTCCTGCCCACACACCCACCAGGAGGGCTTCCTACGTGGTTTGTAGGTCCTTCAGACCTGCTGCATACCTCTAGTGTACTTATAAAGCTATTCATGTGGAATATACAAATATACAGACATGTGGATAAGAAGAACGGGGTGCCAGTTGGCAGATCAGTGCAGTGCGTTTGTGTCTCCGACCCCAGCGGCGCTCTAGTACTCCCGGGCTTCTCGGAACTGTCTCGCGTAGTCCTCGTCAGAAGGGCTCTCGGCGCAGCTCTGCCCGTTGTTGGGGGGGCGGGCCTCGTTGTACCTGCTCCAGTCGCCCTTGCAGATGATCCAGGGCAGGACGTCCACTTTGTAGTGGAGCTCAGCAGAGAACTCGGTGCTGATGAGATTGGGTGTGCCTGCCCCTTTGCCCCTGGTGATGAGCTGCATGTTGTCACCATAGCAACAGTGCTGGGCGGCCAGCGTGGTACTCTCCAGGGACAGCATGGAGCGGATGCAGTACCGCGCAGTAGGCTTGTAGATCTCCAGCTTCTCTTTGGGTCCACTCGCATCCTTCCATCGGAAGTCCTTGTGCTTGATGCGGTCAAAGATGTCGGCCGTGCTGTAGGCCACCTCAGTGGGGTAGGAGCAGGGGCAGCTGGGCAGGTCATTGATAACCTTGTGCATGTATTTCTTTAAGAACTCACTTTTGCAGCTCATCCATCGCTCACAGCTGTCCATGTCTAAAAAAGAGCGGAAAAAAAACCTCCCTCAGAACATGCTAAACTTTCTAGGCGGCTGACCCTAAAGCCAACAGTGTCCTTCCTCAGCATCGGAGACTCCACGGCACCCACAACCACCAGACATCGTGGTCATTCCAATATCCCCTGAACTTGGCAAGTCTATTTATAAGACATCTTCCCAACTCCTGACTTTCTACTGTGAGGAATTTTTAAACACAGAGGAGCATGGTTTTTTTTTTTTTTTTTCTGAGAAAGAACTTAAAAGTTGGATGGTTTAGAAGGGGAGATGATCTGGAAGGCACCTGAAGGAAGGGAAGTGCATGATCAAAATATATTTAAATTTAAAAATTGTTTTAAATAATGAAAAATAATTTATGAATTTTAAATTCTTTTTATTTATGTATGTATGTATGTATGTATGTATGTATGTATGTATGTATGTATTTATTTATGAATGACAGTTTTTTTTTCTGTGTAGACCCAGTTGGCATCGAACTGACAGAGATCTGCCTGCCTCTGTCTCCTAAGTGCTGGGATTAAAGGTGTGTGTCACAATTCCTGGCTATGGATTTCAATTCTGATTGTGCACTCCTGGACTTTTTTAAGAACTGAAATTTGAACATGCTCTTTTTGTATTGCCCCTCCGTGACAACTGGCCAGGGTGTAGGTGAACAGTATCACCCCACGTGGCTAGGACAGGAGGTTCCCAAGTCAGCCTAGTGCCTGCCTGATCACTCACAGGGGTTCTCATGATCCTTCAGTTGTGGGGGCAAGAATATTTGATTCAATGTGTGTCTTAGTTTGGTATTGCTCAGACTCTGAGGCCAAGATGCTGGTAGAGATGGACTTTGGTTATGATCTCCAAAGGGGTGGGACCTCAATCCAAGGCAGGGATCTAACCTTGTGAGAAGCGAATACAGTCTCCCTGTAGCCTAGTAACTTGAAAAACCCTTCTTAGGATTCCCCTCAACGGCAGTATCATACTTTTATTAAGAACTTTATTTCAGATCAGGTGTGAGCATCTAAGCTGAGGCACAGGAAGGAGGATCACAAATTCAAGGCCAGAACTGGTGTAGAGAATAAGGCCAACCTGATCTACAGAATGAGTTCAAGACTAGCCTGGGCAACTCAGACCCTCTCTCAGAATAAAAAGTACAAGATGGCTAGGAATGTGAGTAGGCCCGATGCCTGAGCCTCAAAGGACCTTGTCCTGGAAAACAACAATATTAAGAATATAAGTACTTTTCCCATCTCTGCCATCCTGCAACCCCTTTTCTCTTCGGACTTAGATGATACTCGTGGTTGCTGTCTCCATTTATGAACAATAAGCTCAAACATAGACTATTTCTTTTCTTTTCTTGCTCATGATTAGTCGAACTGCTTGACCACACTGACTGATCAGAACAGAACACATCTTAACCAAACTTTATTAACCCACTGTCCCTACTCCAAGCCCCCAGACTCTGGCCTTCACTGAGCTAGCTCACGGCTTTTCTATCGGAGTCCCTTCTGAAAGCAAGCCGGCTGGCCCCAGGATGAAGCACCCTTAAATCTGCTCTTCCACCTCGCCACACTCCCACCCCATTTCCCAGTGTTACAGTGGGATCTCGAGTGCCCATCAATAGCCCAATATTGATAGCTTGGTCCCCAGCCTGCGGCATTACTGAGAGGTAGCAGAACTCATAGGACATAGCAGTTCGTGTCATCACAAGGCATCCATCTTGGGACTACAGTCCCTTTCGTTCTCCCTTTTCCTCCCTGGTTGCCATGGGGTGTACAGCCTCCTCACACCTGCTCACTGTGACATTATGCTTTGCCACAGGCCCAACAGCAACAGGCCACACACCATAAACTGAGACTAGAGGCCCAAACTAACCTTCCTTCCTTCTCAGCTGTTTTTTCTTTCAAGTACTTTTTTTTTCAGTGACATAGAGTGACCGATGCAGACACCACTGGGCTCTTCCTGGCTTTATTTACTTCCCCATAAAAGAAAACCCTGTTTGCATTTTTCTCCATAATAGAAAACCCTAGGCATTTTTCTGTTGTTTGTGAGACAGTCTCATAGTGTGTGGGACTCACTTGAGCCTCCGAATTTCTAGGATGACACATAGGTACCACACAATACATGGCTTTCTTGTCTAAGACAAAACATTTCAAAACTGAAATGAAATTCTCTTTCCGATACAGTAGGTCAGGGATAGGGTTAGGTGCCTTTCACATGATGCTGCTGATGAGCTGCTGTACCGACTTCCTCTTCAGAGCTCCGAGAAGAAAGTCACCATCCCCCATCATCCAGGTCATACTTGCCCTAGAGGCAAATGACCAAGCATGGAGGAAGCTCTCTGGCTTCCCGTCTGGGTCCCCTTGGCTAAGCATTCTATGTTGGACAGGACTGGGTTGTTTTTTCCTCCCCAGTTGTTTCATCCCTTCCTCAGGTGTCGTATTGTCACCTTGTATGCTCACTCCCATCTGGTACGTGTTACTTGCAAACCCAAACTGCTATAAACTCTGGTAGGAGGTGGGAAAAGATGGGGAAGGCCTGCAGCCAAGCACTGACTGTAAAAACCAATCTTGAGCAGTGAAACAAATCTGATGGGGGACTAGTGAGATGGGTTAGGGCATCGAGTGCTTGCTGCCAACCATGAGGCCTTGGGTTCAGCTCCCCGGAGCTGGTGAAGAAGCTGGGTGCAGAGGAACATGTTTGGAATCCAGCACTTGGGGGCAGGGTAGAGACACGTTGGTCGTGAGGGGTCTCAGGCCAGCTAGTCTAGCTGAAAGAGCAGGCTGAGCTCCTGATACTGTGAGGGGCCTTGTCTCACAAAGTTAAGATGGAGAAGATCTGATACTGAACTCTGGCCTCCACATGTACACATATGGACAAACGTGCATGCACACCAGACTGACAGAGAGAGGGAGGGGAGAAAGGAGAGAGAAGAAGAATGAGGACAACTGGGGCTGAGGACACTTTCGGGCACTTTCTTTTCCTTTGGAGAAGAAGGTTGGTGTCAGGCATGGAGAGTGTGTTCACTTTAGGCTTATCCAGAGGGCCCCAGAGAGCCACTAAACACAGTGAAATATATCAGCTGAGCTGCGTGTTGAGAACATTGACCCAGTGCTGAGTCCAGGGTAGGTTATCAATGGTGAGAGCACAGAGAAGGTAAGCTTACTAACAGTGGGTTGCATCAAGAAGGTCCACAATTACTGATGTCAGTGGTTTCAAAGTCTGTGGGCAATGAGTTAAGGCAGGGAGATGACTGCTGTTTTGGGTCAGATGCCTGGGAGACTGGGATGCTTATGCATGGGATCATGAGGTCAGGACATAGGGTCAAGCTCTCCATCAGTGAGATGGGAACGGGGGAAATGGAACATTTTTCCCGAGTCCACAGAGCTCTGGTGTGAGACTGGCTCCTCATTTTAACATGGCTGGGAGGAAAGCCCAACTTCTCAGCAGCTGTGTGACTGTGGACATTTCAGTTTGCTGGGTTTCTGCTGTCTGTCAAGTTCACATGAAGACAGGACTTGTCTGACGAACTTGGTCTGGAGAATCAGTGGCAGGGAGGTGAACAGTGCGCTCTCCTGGGGAGGGCTAGCTAGCACACGCAGCGGCTCCTCTGTTCCCTGAGTTCTAGGATTTCTCAGCTGTGTCTCCTTGTCTCCACAGTCACTCAGTGGTGTAGGTCCATTCTGGAAGTACCTGGGAAGTCACAGCCTCTTCCTGGAAGGGCAGGGCCTTCAGAAACACACTTTAGGAGTTCCGAGAAAATGGCATTAGATTTTCCAAGGTGGGAGACTACTGCAATTCTTGTGCTATAGGACTTCTGTTGACTGGTTTTCATTTTTTAAAACGTACTTAGACAGGGTATTCGGTGTGATGGGCTTAAGCTTGGGAGACAAGTACCTTGCTGGATTCTGCAGCCACCCTGTGAGGTGGGCTATGTCTCGCTCCATTTTACAGATGAGCAAACTCAAGGCAGGGTTAGTTAAGTAGCTTGACATGTGGAAACCCAGTGTTTCCTGTCTGCTTGTCTCGTTTTCTGTTTGCCCACAAGTGTGTCTCCATCCCGTGGCACACTTGTCCTGACACATGTGGACTGTATCACGTAAACCTTTCACCCATTATTTGTGTGTGGATCGCCCAATAGGAGGACCCATCATTGGAGCACGCAAGGGGAGGAGGTAAGGCTAGAATGTTCTGCTGGTTCACCTCTTATTGCACGTTGTCTGCATCCTTTAGCTGGGACTGTGGGCAGATGGCTCCCACTATGAGCTGTGCTTGCTGCTCCTACCTGGGTACCATGAGGTCAAGAACTGTCAGGGCTCTCCATTTTTGTCAGTCCTGAGCTTCCCTTCTTGGTTTACATCAACTCTGTTCATAGTTGTTCAAATTGTCCCTCACTAAATACTCACCAGCTTCCTACGTACTCAGTTCGTTTCGCCCTGGATTCTGGTTGAACAGGTCTACTCGGATACTCTGGCATGCTTCGTGTTGGGTGGGGCCGTATGCCTTGCCCTATACATGTCATATGAGGAGACAGGAAGAACTTCTTTGTCTCCCAAAAACCATGTCTTCTGTTCTTCCATTTTATGTAAAACTCACACCTTTAAAGTCAGCTTAAAAAATATATCCAGTGAACTGTGTTTGCAGAAGGCTCTTGTTAAATAAATGTAATCTCTGTGTATGTGAGGAGAGGGGTGGGTGGAGGTCCTACCATCACAGACTTTCTAAACTGTCCTGAGTCTGGCTTACAGACACATTTAAATGGATTTGTTTTAAAAATAAATTATTAACAAGCATTGTGAAAGTCAATGTACATTTTAGTTAAACCAGATCTGGGACCTGCCTTGGAAAATCAGTCCATCTAGTGGTAATGGGTTGATATTCAGGTCTTTCAGAAAAGATAATCTTAGTTCTTTGAGAATTTTGATCACATTCCCCTCCCCCACTCTTCCCAGAGCTACCCTCCTTCCTAACTCCCCTACTTCTCCCATCAAGACCAGTTTGTGTAATTCAAGTGTTCTTGGCTACATGGTCTTCACTGTAGCATGCTCAGCTTAGCAGAGGCCACACCCTTAGAGAAAACTGACTTCTCCCAGCAGCCTTCACTGTGGATGCCACCTCAACTGGGGGAGGAAAGATGAGTGTCACTCCTCTCTGCCTGCCCCCCCCCCCCCCCCATGCTGAGGCCGATACTGTTTATTGCTTCTTTTTATCAGAGTGCTGGCACTGGTTTTGTTGTTGTTTTTTTTTTTTTCAGTCATTCTTTGTTTTCTAGACTATTCTGCTTAGACCCTTGACTGACTCCTATAGTTCTCTAAGAAAGACAGAAAATTACATCTCAAAATAGTTGGGCTAGGAAACAAAAAGGGACTTAGGCCTGCTCCATTTCATCTGAGGAGGTAGGGCAGACTTGAGTTTACAAAAGAATCTTCAGGAGAAAAGAAATGGGACAGAAGGAATCTTACTCTTTTATGCCACAGAATGGCATCCAGAAGTAAACAAAGCTGTACTGAAAAGCAAGCTCGCACCTGAGTGGGCACCTTCTGCTGTGTTCATTCAGGCTGTTGCTTCTGACACACACACACACACACACACACACACACACACACACACACACACACAGTGACTTTTTTTAATGGAAAATTCTTGCAATGGAGGGAAGTGTATAATATTGAAAAACTTCCTCCTCCCTCCTTTCCTCTGCTGAAGGTTTCCTCTTACCAGATGCGGGGTAAGGACAGAGCTCTTTGGGTAGTGGACCTATTTTGTGCTAGGACGAGGGTGGGCTCCAACCCGTGTCTCACTTTGGAGCCTCTGCCAGTTGCTCACAAAGGTATCCTACTGTTAAGTCTGGCCTGGTGGAGGAGGGATGAGGCTGCTCCCTCTTGCTTGGAGTCTATTCAGTGAGCAAGAAATATATTGGAAACACCAGACCTCAAAGGGAAAAACGAAACATTTTCACAGGTCCCAGGATGGCACTGAAGAAGCAAAATGAATCTCCAAAGCACTGAACCAATATTTGGATTTAAAACAAAAACAAAAACAAAACCTCTTACCAACTTCAAACAACTTGGTGGCATTAAACTCCTCGTTTCCCTCAAGCAGGCTCACTTCCGTGGCTGCTGTCCTGAAAGTGTCTTCAATTCCTAAACACAGACAAGAGCTCATTTTCCCCCAGTTATAGGAAAAAAATCGCCATCCCCACTCCCTGCTCCCCCAGTTCAAAACAAACACACCTGAACAAAAGCTTTTTGTATTCATTGCTAGTCATGGGTAGATATGTGCCAGCAGAGGAAACAGTAAAAAGCAGGTAGCCATGCATAAAACACATTAAAACCCCAGATTCTATTCACAGCTCGAAATCAGATCCAAATGTGCCTGGATGAGACGCAGGCCTCAGCCTTTTGCCTTGGGTATGAGGGTGGGTGGTGGTGGGCACCTGTCAGGGTGGCTGCGGGTGAGTGGCAGACGAGACCAGGGCAGCAGAGCACTCAATACCTTCTTTCTAAATGGCCGACTGTCTGGGTCTAAACCGCTACTAGCTGGACCCAGGCAGGACACTTCATCTTTGTGAGCCTCGGTGTTCATGTCCCTCAGTTCAGGAGAGCTGAGCACCACCTCTCCCCTGCTGAGTCCATTGGGTTACGGGAGTGAGACATGGAGAGAGCATCTTCCTGGCAAAGAAGCGGAAACTCGTGTTTCCCACCTCACTCCTATTGCTGCTTCAGAAAGGAGGTGCCGAGAAACCCATTATCTACTCTAAGAAACTCTGATTTGCTTCAAACCTCTCAGTTCCCTTACACCTCAGCTTGGAATCACCACACCCAGTTCAGCTCCCCTCAGAATAGGAGGTCTGTGCAGGGTAATCATGAGATGGCAACACTTTTGTTGGGGAATGCTGGCTTCGTTGTTGAGTGTGACCGGATATCCTTTAAGGGATCACCCTGATTTTATGCTGGGTCTCTCAAGCGTTGACTGAGGAACATATGTATAAGAAATATTTGTTTTTATTTGTGCGTGTCTGTGTGCTATGTGTGTTCAGTGCCTGGGAGGATCACAAGAGAGTATCAGATCCTCTGGAGCTGGAGTTTCGGGTGGTTGTGAACTGCCTGGCATTGGTACTCAGAACTGAAGGGGCAGCTGGTGCTTTCAGCCGCCAGCCCATCTCTTCAGCCCAAAGGGACATACTTTTACAGCATGATCCTTACCAAGACCACAAAATCATGTCTATTATGGAATATGATTTTTGCTTTCAGCAAAAAGCAGATTCGATAAACCAAATAAGGAAGGGGACCCTGCTGAAAGCAACAGTTCCTATCCAAAGGGACCTTTGAAGCTGGCACCTCCTAAAGCAGAAAGGCTGGAAAGACTGTGGGCAAGGACAGGCGAGAAGAAAATGCATGCTCAGGGAAACTGGTTGCACTGCTCTGTGGTCTTGGTACCCAATAAGGAAACATACAGAAAGGCAGAAGAAAAGAGCTTTTCCCTGACAGGAAATCCATGCCTACCGCCTTGGCCCTGTATCCTAGCTCTGACAATGCAGGCATGCCCCTACAACTCAAAGTAAAATCCGCCTGTGTCTGTGTGTGCCTGAGCCAGAGACCTTTCGTCATGGTGAAGGTAAAAGGGTGTACCAGTTAGGGCCATGGATTCAAATTCCATAATTATCATTTGTTGCTGGCTTTGAGTCTCAGGTTAAACAAATGCCAAACAAGTACAGTAATAAGTTTCTGTGCCATGGGGCAGTTTAGAGAGGGAAATGAAATAACATACCTACAAACCATGGGACTGTGATTGGTACTTACATACTCAGCATACTCCCATTCTCCTTCTTTATTACTATCTTTTTTCCTGTTTTTCTTCCACTCCTTAATCTTTATCTTCCTCCCACCCCTCCCTTCAGCCTCCTTTACTCCCTTCCCCCCTTCCTACTCTCTCCTATACCTTTGCTTTCTCCTTCCTTCTTCCTCTCTCTCTTTTTTTTTTTTTTTTTTGCTTGGTGCTAGGACTCTAACCCAGGGCCTCACATGGCTGGACAAATCCTTTACCACTCACCCACATGCCTAGACAATCTTCCTTTTCTTTATCTCAGTATCATTCTGACCCTTTTCCTCATATTCTCCTTCTCTTCTTTACATTCTTTCTGGATAGCTCCTCTTCTTCCATGTGCTATTTTTACTGCTTTGTTGCTACCCAGCTAACACCCATTCCCCAGACCTCCACCTCGGCTCACTGCAATGAGCACAGGGAAGACTGGGAGAGGCAAGACATCTGTAGGGCTGACATGGAGCCGGAGCCACCACTTCTTACATTTCGGCCCCATTTTCTTCGCACACCCTTTGCCGGCATACGCCCATTCCGCTCCCTCCTCCTCCCTCTCTTTAGAAAGCTCTTTGTGCTTCCACTTTTGTTTTGGTCCAAATGCCTCTGGTTTGAGATAGAATGTCTAGGAGTAGAAAAAGGAAGTCTGGGGTATGGGGATCATATTTTCTGCCTCTGAAATTTCTTTCAGATGAAGCCATTTGGAATGTGTGGCCCAAAATATCACTGTAGGCTGGTATTCTACCTGGCAATTGGGAACACTGTGTAACAATATCCCAGGGGTGGATAAGCTTTGTCTAAAGGACCCGGAGGCTCATAGTTCAGGCTCTGTAGGTCACTCATGGTCCTGGTCGCCTCTGATCCTCCTCTGCTTTCTCCTGCTTGATCCTTCCACCAGTGTAGGTCTCTATACAAATAGGCCACATGCTTTATTTTGACAAACCACTTTGACAACTACAGTCACAATTATTGTTTAGTCCTAACATGATTTCTCACTAAGTCAGCAATTAACTGCTGTCGAAGTATAAGGTCACAATGAAAGGTTAGGTTGTCCCAGTTTGTTCCCTGGGAAGCCTTGGGCAACTCTCAGATCTTACTGACAGGGCTAACTCCATGGTTTTCCTGAGAATGAGAATCTACTCAATCCGTCTTCCTCATCAGAAATGAGTATCTGTTTTCACGCTATGAAAATCCCACTTCAAAGGTCCAAACTGACCAGAGTCTCCTTCAAGTTAAATGAATACAATATGGCACTGTCCTTTAGTCCCAGCCACTGCAACTGTACTTGATGCTCAGGAAATCCGTCTTTTCATCCACCAAGCCTATCAGCTCTCTCTAGTTGTCCCACTCTGGCCAAAAGATTTATGAGGAAAATGGCTATCTTTTAGATAAGTTCTTCAAGTTTTAAAATATCAATGAAAACACTTTTCCTTTGAACTTGGAGCCACAGCCCTGCAATTACCTGGGCAGTTGGGACGGTCACAGGTCCTGGACTCTGTGGCAATGCACGCATAGCCACAAGAACGGGTCCGTTTCTGGTTGCCATTCCCACAGGTGACGCTGCAGACAGACCAGAGACTCCAGTCACCCTCACCGTCTGTGGAATCTGGAAGGGAGCCAGGGAGAGGGTCATCATCCCCACCTGAAGAGTTCCCAACCTCCTGGTCAGGTTGCTGGCCATGCACTCTTCCGCTGCCATCACTCCCACCCCTGAAGGGGCTGGACGCAGCCCAAGCTCGAAGGCTCACAGCTGTAGGTTCATTTGAGTGCTCAGCTTTGTGAAGATCGAGAGGGTTGCAGCGATGTGATGAGCTGTACATGACCAGAGCCTAAACCTTGGGATGTAGCTTCCATCCTTGTCAGGGAATATGGGAGAGAGGGAAAGAGGAAGGGAGAGAAAAAGGGAGGGGAGGGGAGAGACAGAGAGGAGAGAGGGAGGGAGGGGAAAAGGAATGGAGGGGAAAGGAGGAGAGGGAGAGAGAAGAAAGGGAGAAAGATAGGGAAAGAGGAAGAAGAGGAGAGGAGAGAAGGGGAGGAGAGGTGGATTCTGTATAATCTGGTCTTACTTTGACTTCCAGTCTAATTTGATCTGGTAAATCCAATCACCATTAAAGAAGTTCAGGCTGAACAGATTTAAGAATGATGAGCTACCAGCAAGAATGAAGTCACACAAAGGACTGTAAAGACATCTGACAGTGGAAGGGAGGTTCCCAGTCCTTCCTTATAGTCATCGAATGTAGCCGTAGCAGAAGCCATCAAAAGTAGAATTGTCTCCTCTGAGGAATCTACCCAGCAGGGATGGACAGACAAGTTGCTTCCAGAGGGAGGAAGGTCTGAGACAAAATAGTCACTGCTTCTTCCTGGAACTTTGCAAACATGCTTGTATCAGTTGCATGACTGAATGCTTGCTGGACTTCCTGGGCCACTAAATCATGAGAAATAATGACTGCTATTTTTTTTTCTGGTGCCAAGTATAGGATGATTTGTTACACAACAATAAATAACCAATATATTAACAGTAAATGTAGACATAGTCCTTGAAGTCGTTATTCAGCATCCAGCTAATGAATATTAATTGAACTCTCACTGCATGTCAAACACATTCTAGCTGTGTGGGATATATTGTTAAGACTGGTTTTCAAGGCCCCTCGCCATGGTGGAATGGACAATGAATGCAAAATAGTAAATTATTTAGTTTGTTACAAGTTTTGAATGACATGGAAAAGAAAAGTAGACCACAGGAGAGGGGCTGGGAGGTAGGCACCTGATCAATATCAACTTTGTCTTATCAGAAGTAAGTTAACAAATGTCCTAGAGTGAGGGGGCTTGACCAGCATTATCAGGCTAACAGCAAGGAAAGCCTGGGTTGTAGCATCCTGCCCTCGCTCTCTAAAATGTGGCTCTTCTCCAGTAACACCACTCCATTGTCATCTCTCCTGGCTTACCCACAGCTTCCAACAGCCTCAGGGCCTCTATGAGTGCCAAGCATGGGGCTCCAGTCTTGTGCCTTGAAGGGATGGGATACCCTTCATTCATAACAGGCTGTGGTGGTGGTTCTTACGTAAGCCCAGCAGGAATGTTCTCCACATGTTTCCACCTGAATCTCCTGGGCCAGCTGCCAAGGCTGTTGTCTATATGATGCTCACTCTGAAGGTATTGTGGGCTATCACAGGGATCCTGAGCCTTCTCAGCCTACTGTTCAGAACTGGTGGGTGTGTACGTGTGTGTCTGTGAATGACATTGTGATGGCCTCTTCCTTAACTGAGCAGAAAGCTTTCTCATGCCATACCTGCCCTCGGAAGCATCATTCATCTCTATCTTCTTTCATCAAAATAATTTTTCCAAACTTTGATTTCTTCTAAGAAATAGTTTCCCACACAGCCAACCAGATGTCTGAAGCTTGTGTTTTATGTTAGGTAACTGGGCATCATTTTCCAGTGTGGACCCCTCTATTGTCTCCTTTGGGCATCTACCCAGTAGGGCTGGACAGACAAGTTGCTTTCAGAGGGAGAAAAGTCTGAGACAAAATAGTTACTGTTCTTTTCCAGAACTTCGTACACATGCCCGGATCAATTGCATAATTGCATGCTTGTCAGTGAGGTCACCTTTGGGCACTGAATTATGTCACATGTGCACACCCTGCGTGCACACACTGCGTTGTACCCTGCACATGCAAACAGGGCCAGCTTTCATTAAAGGGAGCAACAAGAGGCACAGGTAAAGATTCTCGTATTTTTGTGCCATGAAAACCAAGAGGCTAAGTTTGAAAAACAAACATTAAGTCATATAGGTAGAAGCCATATCACTTGTGGAGGGAACAGCAGCGTAAGATCAAATCCAGTGAGGCCAAATGGTGTACTGCTTGGCTCTCTTTGGGGCACCATCACCAGACTCCAGGTCTCAGCTCACTATGGGGCCCATAATTGAATTTTTGCATAAGCTGGACTTCTTGCTTTGGTTTTCTTGATTTAAAAGACTGTGCTGGTTTCTTACTGCTACGATAGAACTCTGGCAAAAATAAAGCTAAGGGAGAAAATGTTTTATTTCATCTTATGACTCAGATTGTAATCCATCACCGAGGGGTGTCAGGGCAGGAGCAGAAGCAGAGACCAGAAGGAGCACTGCCCACTGCCTTGCCCCAGCGCCTCGCCAGCCTGCTTTCTTAATCATCTCAGGTCCACTTGCACCCAGTGCGCCCTCCCACATCGGTCATAAATCAGGAGATGCCCTCACACACGCGCACACGGGGCAGGAAGGGGCAGTTCCACAGCTGAGGTTCCCTTTCCCAAGTGTCCTCTCGCTTGGGTCAATTTGACCAAAACTACACCACACAATGATTAAATGCTAATGCTGCAGTGGAGCGTATGAGAAAGGGTGGCCATAAATCCTTTCTCCACGTCCATTTCCTTGATTACACCTTTTTATGTTGCTTCTGGACCATGTGGTTTGCTTCAGCCAATGGAATGGCAGACAGGATGCAAGCAAAGGCCTGTGAAATGTCTAAGCATGTAGACGACTTCTTCTTCTTCTTCTTCTTCTTCTTCTTCTTCTTCTTCTTCTTCTTCTTCTTCTTCTTCTTCTTCTTCTTCTTCTTCTTCTTCTTCTTCTTCTTCTTCTTCTTCTT
>NW_026586816.1:9906818-9958384 GCF_907164565.1 Psammomys obesus
TTCTTCTTCTTCTTCTTCTTCTTCTTCTTCTTCTTCTTCTTCTTCTTAAGCTGGAGGGAACTATTCCATTTCCATGTAAAGAGCCCAAGGGCACTAAGGACCACAGGAGAGAGGCTCTGACCATCTCAAGCTCCCAGTAGTCTAGCTGAGCCTCATCATTGCTACTGAGGTCACTGGAGACTTCAGTTCCAGCCAAGCCAGCCCATCCTATCCCAGATAAACATTCCAACTACCTGCACACTCCTGGGGGAGAGCCCTTCTTCTGTTGTTTAAAGCTGCTAAATTGGGTGATGGTAGTTTCTTTGTTCTTGTTTGTTGGGATATTAGCTAATTATATAGCCTGGGCTGGCCTCAAACTCACTATCCTCCTGCCTCCAGAATGCTAGGATTACATGAAGTAGTTTCCTCTAAAATCTGTTAGAAATACATCACAAAATCTATCCTAAAATGTATTATCTACAAGTAGCCATCAAAAACTTAATTTATTTTACCAGTAGGTGGCCTTCTTCATGTCCTTAATTGCTCACAAATTAGCCATGTGATAAATCATTTCAATGGGGGAGCAATCTCCCAAGAAAATCTCCACTCCTGAGCCTCTGCCACACACTAGTCCAGATCAGCATCTATCAAAATCATTCATGGGATTCCTGTTTCATGAGGTCAAAGGGCAGAATAAGAATTTCTGGAACACATCTTTCTGGGGAGAAATCCTTTCTGATTTAATGTCAGACGGAAGAAGTTGTAACATAGATAGGAGAAGGTAAACCTAATTTACGATGCTGGAAACACAAGTGAGGTCACTGTAAGTCAGCTTGGCCGGGAGGGAGTATGGCTTGGAGCAGAAAACGAGCCTCAGCCGCAATAATTGCAATGACAACAAGAACAAACTGTTCCTGAGACTATTTCTGTGGCATGTTGACAGCCCCAAGGACATCAAAGAGCTCAAGAAAGGAAGACAGGGCCCTGCCTTGCAGTGAGCTGGGAGCTGCTGTTCAAAGATGCTATTTGAGCTGGCAAAATCTTCCTTTTATAGTGTCAGGATAGTAGAGCTTTGGGGACCAGTTCTAGTGTAGGGACTACTGAACTGACTGGAAATTGCCTGGACCTGGTCACCAGGAAGCCAGTACTGTTAGTCCTGGATGGTCATTTAATTTTCAGGATAAGTCTATGGCAGGAGGAATTATACTCCTTTTATGGGTAAGGAAACTGAAGATTATCATAAAACTTAAGATACTTATGGATGTTCACATAGTTCAGACAGCTGGAATTATATCTGAGATCTGTCTATTCCCCCCTGTATCCTGTTAGCTATTCTGTCATTTCAGCAACCTTGTTTCTGACCCAAGTTAGCCTCCCCTTTTAAAAGCACTAATTGATACAGCCATACTAACATTACAAAGAACACTCTATAGAGGAAAAAAAAAAAGCACTAAGAAATATTTTGCTAAAATTAGACCATGACAAGTTAACCTTTTCAAAGAATTGGATCCTGATGAAGGTTCCAATAATCATTACCCTCCCACCCTCACTGAGGTCAGTTTAGGGAATGGAAAACTACTGTGGACAGGAAGTGCTGGCTTGGACCTCTGTTTGAAATGCTCGGTGTCATCCTTGTATCTGGCACTTTTCTAGTGCTGTAATGAGACACCATGACCAAGGCAACTTAAGGAAGAGAGTTCAGTCTGGGCTGACAGTTCTAGAAGGTTAGAGTCCATGATGGAGGAGCTTAGGGTCCACAGCAAAGGTAGCAGGCAGCAGATGGCTGGTAGAGCAGCAGGGGAGCTCACCAACAGGAGACAGAAAGAACACACTGGAGGGGGTGGCTTTTGTAACCCCAAGCTGATCCCCAGTGACATCCTCCAAGCAGGCCACACCTCCTAATTCTACCCAGTTACCATTAGGGAGCAAGCCTTCAGACCCGGAGATTATAGGGGTCTCCTCATCCAAACACGGCACTCCTTATTATACATAGTTCATTCATAGCTGCTGATAGGGAAGCCATCGGAGCACGACAACAGAGCATTGGGAACTCATCAAACACTCATTTGAAGGAAGGAGAGGGACCAGGTGGATGATCGGAGAACACCTTCACCTGGTCTCATCTCCGCTGCAGTAAGACAAGGACTTTTATTATCTTAACTCCCTGAATCTGGAACTTTCCTGCTACTCTCTTGTCCCCCGAGTGGGAGCCTGGCAGTCTCAACCCAGCCTTGTAACACTTCACTGTAGATGGGGAAGCTTGCTGTGACCACGTGTGACACAGTTCTTCGTGCAGATCCCCGGGGCCACTCCACTGACAATGTTGGACACAGCTGCCAGCCCACAACTGCACACATCTCTTTTGTTAAATTGGTTGTCAGCATAGATTTTTTTTTTTTACAGCTAAAAAACTAGTGAAGATGATTTAATGATTTATTCATCTTTAAAATAAAATTAGATTTTGGAAAGGACAAGACAAGAAAGAGCCTCAAAGACCCTAAAAATATCTCTTAAGTACAATTTCAAAATTACACTGTTTCCAAAAAAATGTGGCTGCGGGTGGCTCCAGGGGGCTTCTGTGAACACAGCCTTTATGAGGTATGCCTCACAGAGGACTGAAAACCACATACTGTAAACTGGGTTTTGCTTGGTCCCGCTTCTGGGAGGCCTTATCATTCCCACTTACTCTCCTCACCAATTTCATATTGCTGGCCAGTGAACTCACCATAGTCTGGCTGCTCTTTGGTTTCAAAAGTCCGGTGACCTGGGGCTGGACGGTCCCATCCTCTAGGAACACTGAGAAAGTTGCTGTCATCTGAAGTACTGTCATACTTGTAGTCCTGGTCCCCGCTGTTAGTCCTGGCCAAGGACAAGGACCTTTGCCACCAGGCCCGCCAGTCAGGAGCTGGGAGGGACCAGCTGGGCTTATTCTCCGGATGTTGCTCTTTTTCTGCTTCAGAGTCGGGACCATCGACCACCTCTATGGTGACCTGAGGAATTCAGAGCAGGCCAGATCAGTGAGGAATTGGGGGCCACAAGCTAGGAAGAAGGTCTGTGAGAGATGAAGGGAAGGATGGCTGCATCCCTTGTGAAAGAAGGCTGCAATTATGGGGCGACAGAGAGTGTATGACACCCAGGAGTGGCCCACATGAACTCCATGGCTACGAGAAGTATGGCCTCAGGTAGGCATGGCTAGACTCTTGGCTTACTGGTGACTAAATTGTTGAGAAGCTTTCCCTGGAGGAACACTGTCTGTGTTCCTGAGGTACTGAGAGAACAGCTCCAACAGAGCATAACTCACTGAGCAGGTGCACCAGGCACTGCTCCTCCCTCTCCACATCTTTCCCATCAGCCAGGGAAGCCCATTTTCACCCCTGTCACTCACTGGGCTGGGGGGTGATTCAGGGAGGGCCGGAAAGATGGCTCAGAGGGTAAGGTTGCCTGGTGAGTGAGTGTGAGGACTGGCCTTCAAATCCTGAGCACCCACACAGATGCCAGGGGGCCATGGTGGCCTGTTCGCAGCCACAGCTCTTGGGAGGCAGAGAAAGGGCATTCCCCCAATGCAAAGTGGCTAGCTTGTTTCGTTAAACTGGAGAACTCTGGTTCAAGTGAGAGAGTCTGCCTCAATGTAATAGTAGTTACTAATTTGCACTAATGTTAGCAAAAGGTAGAAAGGTAGGCAGTGACTGAGGAAAACATAGCATTAACCTCTGGCCTCTGCATATATGTGTACTGGCACACATAAATGCACCCACACATATTTGAACGTGTTTACACATTGGCAAGCATATCGTATATGCATGGGGAAAAAGTGTACTGAAGCCCCCTCACTTTTCCTTTTCTTGGGATGTTCTGATAGAGAGGAAAAGAAGCCATGACCACTGCATAAAGGCAGTAGAAGAGAACTGAGGCCAGGTACTCACGCCTGAAACCATTCAGGACAGTTCAGTTCCAGCCAGGCACCCCGTGTGATACCCACATGCAACCTGAACAAGCTCTCTTGGTTGAGTTCTGCCACAGAGGACCATGGGCAATCCAGTAGTCATTGCGCCAAGCTATTGAGTATTGTGATTGCTACGTGAGGCAGCTTTTTATAGATTGGGGGAACTGGCACACATATGCTAAGGGGTGTCCAGAAGTTACAGGGGTAAGAAGTAGCAGATAAGGAAAATATGGAGCCAAAGCCTTGTTCTTACCACTCTGCCACCCTGCCTTTCAAAGGTAACTGACAGATGTCTGCTGCTCCCCCACCCCAGGACTGAGGGAGCAGAAGGGCTCAGGTGCGAGGCCAGGCTAGATGTAGTCCTTGCACAGATGTGAGTTTAAGGCCCTCAGGACAAGGCTGCTCTAGTGTGGTATTTCACTCCTCCCATTGTTCACCCCCAGAGCAGGGAGCACACCGTCCCTGAGCAAGGGTTGGAACTTGTTCTTCAAATTAACGAAGCCTACTTTTGAAATCCATTACAGGTCTGGAAGAACATAGCTTCTTGGCTCTGAGAGACAATCAGTGTAGAAGAAAATTTGTTTAAAAAAATAATAAAAGACTCATTGGGTTCCTCTGGCCATCACATAGTTCTTGCAACACCTCCTGGAATAGTTACATGCGGATGAATCAGAAACACGCACTCAAGTAATCAGCGCAAGATGCACTGGGCCAGCAATCCCAGTTTTTGCCCTGACCCGACATCTGAGGAGCTGCTGAGATACTCTGCCAAATGGCACTGGGGTGTGCCCATCCTTTAGATAAACAGCCTGGGGGTTGTTTGAACTGCACGAAGCCTGACACTCAAAGAAGCTGCCAAGCTAAGAGGCCCTGTGCCTGGGATCTAGATACGGTCCAGAGGGTGACCTGGTCTTCTAGTACACTGAGAGTGTTCCAGGCCAGGCGCATCTATCTCTTCTGTTGTAGGTGGCGTAGAAGGGCACCGCGAGCCTTAGCCTGTGCTGCAATCATTGCCTTAATCTGTGAGCATCCCCTGTATCCTTACAATTGTGAAGGCTTTATGTAGTTCAGCAACAATTTTTAAATTAGGAGAAGAAATACAACACAGATGTTCTATCGTTGTTGCTAGGTAGAATGGGTGGTTGCTAGGGAATGATCGCCACTAGGACCCACCAGAACCTTGGAAGGGCAGGTGAGTAAAGAGCACAGCACTCGGGCATGCACAGAGCTACCACGGAAGGATGGAAAGGCAGAGTCTTTGAATACATGGTCTCTGTGCTCTGAAGCCCCAGCCCCCTCCCGCAGATGGAACTCCTGAGCTGCAACAATTGTCTGCAAGGATATTAGGGTCTTGGAGGAGAGAGGCTGCCAAAGCCAGGGGAGCCAGGCGGCAGGCAATTATGGTAATGAACCCAGGCTCTGAGTAGGAGATAAGCGAGGACATGCCTAACAGTTAGGGTACTCCGTTTGTATTCAGCCTGGAGTCAAAGGGATTGCTTAAACAAAATGTGCCCGGCAATTTCTCCAAGCTGGGAATAAAAACAATTTCATGTTTCAAGCTATTACTGTCAATAGAATTTTTTTTCCTCCAAAATTGCTGCTCAGATCCAAACAAAATAGAGTGCTTGCCTGGCGAGGCAATGGGTAGCAAAATAGGAATTTACTCCAAAAACTATATCAGTGACTAAATCTCAACAGCTTCGAGGTTTCTGTCTTCCCTTTAATTTCTAGCCACTGCCCCCAATGAATTACAAAACAAAACAAAACAAAACACAAACAAATCTTGGGACCCACCCTTCCCCACAGTCAGCAACGTGGAAACCTCATGCTGATATCAAAAGAAGAAATCTAATCTCTAACCTGAAATTCTATAGGCACCCAATTAAAAAGACGCAATGAGCATGGCAAATGCCTTCTCAAGTGGCTGGATTAGTTTTCGTTTCCTGTTGCCTTTATTCTACTTGGGTATTTTAGAGTCAGGAAAACCTTCGGAATGATCTCTTGAGCAATGAACTTGAATGTACTGAAAGCATGTAGTGAGCACAGAAAACTTGAAGCTGATAAAGACCCCCAGTCTCTCCCTCCTTTCTAGCTCTATTATATATCCTTGAAGTACCTTCACACACATAGTGAAAGAAACACTTTCAAAAGCTCCAGGCACAATGTAATCCAGAATCTCCCAGCTCTGAAGGTTATGCAAACATAGGTATCAATTCTGTCCAAAATAGGGGAATAAGGATAACTTTGATCGGCTTTTTTTTTTTCTTAATAGTTAAAACTTATATTAGAACCAAGCACTTTACTTTTGCTCTGTAAAACATTGTCTGTAGCAAGACTAAGACAGCCCTCACTCTGACTAGTAATAAGCCATGGCTGCCGTGACTGGGACAGCCCTCACTCTGGCTAGTAATAAGCCATGGCCGCTGTGACTGTGTAAGCTCTGTTGCCACAGTGAGCCTAGGGGACTGTTTGCTCTTGCTGCTCCTCTGAGTTCTATGAGCTGGATGGACGGGGTAAATGGATGAGAATTTCCCAGGCAGAAAGAGGATTCCTTCTGGAGTACAGACCATCCAGGAATATGACTACAGTAAGGTTTCTCCTGCCCTTCTTGACAACCTGAGCAGAAAGAACATGAAATGACCAGGAAGATATTAATCCTCTTGTCTCAGTCTCATGATGCTCCAAAGAAACTGTGGTATTCCCTACATAATGGCGGTTAGTGCCCTGAGATCTGCAGCAGTGTGTGTGCCCAGACTTTACTGTCTGTTCTACAAAATTTAGACTTAATTTTAGGGCACAGACTTGGCTTAGAGAAGTTAGCTTCCCAAGGTAAACGGCAAAGAAGGCACAGAGATAGTTTCCAGATAAATCTTCTGACTCTCTATCTTTTAAAGAGTTGTTTATTTATGTGTGTGTGTGTGTGTGTGTGTGTGCGTGTGTACATGCTTGTTATAATTGGTGTCTGAAGATCAGTGGAGAACTTTGTGAAATCAGTTCTCTCCTTCCACATTTCTATGGGTTCTGAGGATTGAACAAGGTAGCCAGAAGCCAGAAGTAAGGACCTTTACTCATGGAGCCATCTTGCTGGCCTAATTATCCTTATAAATGCTTTTCTGCCATTCTTTGCACCATTCTTCTCCAATTACAGCTACCAGTTCTGGAAAACTTATCCTATGCTAAGCCCTGTATATAGATGAACTCACTCTTCAGAGATTAGATGACAATTATAGGTGGAATTATCAACAATTTTATGGACAAGAAAATGGAGGTACAGAGAGATCAAAAAAACCAGGCAGGGGCTACAGAATCCAAGTGTATCAGACTGAGTGGTGGTGCTGGATTCAAACCTAGCTCAGTCTGATTCCATAGTTCATGATGCGAGCAGAAGCCCACAAGAATCTCAGATATCCAGGCTGGTCCCCATTGGTGCATCTCATTCAGGGAACAGGCATTTCTTGGCTCCTACCAGCCAGCCTGGCCGGTTCAAAAGTATAATAGACCCAGGAGGGAAAACCAGAAGTGGACGCAATAAAACCTTGACCAATCCCTCTGAGTATATCTTGTAGCGCTCAAGAGGCGTAGGGCCATGGAAACAAGTCTGTGTGGAGAAGAAAGGTCTGTGGATCATTGTGTGTAACTCCCTCTCCATGGAAGCAAAGCCAGAATTATGCCGGCTGCTGGTGACGCTGACCTTAGGCTGATTCAGGAAAGGGAAATGTTGGGTTGCAAGTAGCTGCTGTAGTCATGCATCGATGCAGCAGGTCTAACAATGACTTTATTTCGCTTTTTTCTTTGTTATCTGCCCACCAACCAAAGAACAAAGACTTAGCCCGGATACTAAAGTTCAAGTCTCAGTTGTCCCCAGAGATTAACACTCTATCCGGAATGATTGTTTTTTTTTTTTTTTTTTTTTTTTTTTTCCAAAGCAGAACCTCATTTCTTATGTCGTTTGAATTCTAACCTGGAGATCAGCTTAGGAATATGAAGCCATTTCTTCCTATCCGATGCATCATACATACAGAGGCGCACATGCAGAAGGAATACTGTCTTCTCCTGCCATTCCCACAGCCTGAAGGCAGTGCTAACATGGAGTCTAATTCACACGGAACAGAGGCTGCCTGACTTATGGCATAAAAATGCTCCACAGAAGCAAATGTTGGCTTTTTATGACAATTTTCCACCCTGAAAGTCAAGAGGCCCAAGGCACATGGCCCTTTGCAGACGCTCAGGAACGCCACTTTGGAGAGGGACAGGACCCAGTCCTGGAGCTTTGGGTACATTCCAAGTGCTTGGAGTTGCAGAGGGGTCAGAGATAAGGGTATTGATTCCTGCAGGATCCTGAGCTCCAACTGAGGATCATGAGGTGGGCACAAGGGGTAAGTTGCCTAGATGGAGAGCACAGGAGGCCAGAGGCTCTGGCAGCAGACACCTACCCACCAGCACCCCCTTACCCATATTCATACCACTAGCCAGGACAGAAATGCTCAGGGAACCATGGTGAGCAGCTGGGCTTTGTGCTTGGCTGGACGGGCTAGGTCAAACCAGTGGCTTTCAACAAAAGAACAGTGCTCTAAGGCTCAGACAAGGGCTGCCAACCAAGACATCATTACCCTCTCCCCTTTGAGAAGCCCCTTATATTCTATGGGGTAACCAGGGAACTGGTTTACGCAAGTGTAGTGGTGCTTGGAACTGCACAGGCTAATAATGTCCCTATGAACATTTATACACGCACACACACTCAGAGAGAGGGGGGGAAGGGAGGGAGGAGACAGGCAGAGAGAGACAGAGACGAGGCAGACAGACAGAAACAGAAACAGATAGACAAGGCTGGAGCACTTGGAGGCAGTAGCTGCCTTTGCTTGAATATCTTTCTGAATGACCCACACTAAGCTCCTGTGACCTAGAAATGAACTCCAGAAATGGAGCTCATGTTTTTATGGTAGGAAGCCATCAGGTCAGTGAAGCACCAGCTGTCCCACCCCTCTGCGCTGCTGTGGACCCACAGCCAGAGCTTATCTAAATGGAATGGAATAACGCGTCTATGCAGTGGAGTTTTACTGTCTCCGATCCATCTGCCAACAGCTCTGGTATGTGAAGCCACAGAAAACGCGTACTCTTGGCAGATGTGGCCTCCGGCGTCCAAAGATGACCCTAAAACAAACAAACAAACAAACAAACAAACAAACAAACAAACACCCCAAACACAAAACCTTTCTCGGCACAGCCCTGTCCTCCTTCTACCACGTCCTCAGAAGCCTCCCTTTCAGAAGCTCCACTTGGAAACTAACTTCTTGCCCTGGTGCCAGGCCAGGATAGCATCGAGCGAAGAGAGGCTTTTGCGGGGGCTCCCACCTCTTCCGAGCTCACAGGAGCAGGGTGCTGCTGAGAGGCTCAGGGGCACAAAGGCAGAAGAGCCCCACATGTAGCCACGCTTCGGTGGTGGCTGAGGAATCTGTAGGAGTCCAAGGGACTCTGCCCAAGCTGTGAGGCCGCTGGCTTGGTGGGCGAGGCCTCCCCTTGCCCCACCCTTATTCTCTAGCTACCTCAGCCTCTGTGCAGTTCTTCCCACACAGGTTAGCGTATCTCCCAGGTGGGACTGTCTCAAAGTGTCCCTTATTTCCTACTCAGAAAAACAGTACAGCTTATTAGGAGGAATCCTTCGTTTTCTTGGCTGCTGTACTGAATGCCTGCACACTTTCTTCATGTGGGCTGGAGTGGGCTCAACTTTCCCCACGTTCAATCTGTGATCCCAAAAGCCTTTGCGCCACCTTAACATTTAGGTGGTACTTTCAAAGGTCCCAGTGGTGCCTGGAGAGGGCTTGGGCATTTCCAGACTGGTGGAGAAAGCAAAAGGACACAAGGAGTTTAGCTCTAAACTCAGTTTATTACAGGGTGCATAATGGTACCTAGTAAAATTTCAGTGAGGGGACATCTTAAAAGCCCAGTGTTCCCTTCTTCTAAATCCAGCATTCTCCTGTAACTTTGCATTAGCAGTTCTTAAATCTACTTCTCCAGTAGCTCGGGCGTCTGCATGAAGATCCTCCCCGATTTCCTGCCTCTGGGATAAAATGCTAGCCATGTGGACTAAGATTGGACATGGTCCAAGGACCTTTGAGGTGAGGGCAATCGAGCCCAGGAAGCATAAAGTCTATAAACAATGAAAAATTTCCACAGAGGAAGCCGCAGTGGGGGGCAGCGGGGACCTGCGGCGTGGAGCCACCATCCCTACTATGTCAGTTTGTCCCTCCCCCGGAGCCATGTGGCCAGATCCAGGGAAGGCACGGGAGCAAAGGGCCAGTTTTTCCAATAAATAATTAGACTGAAGCACTCATCAGAAATGTTCCCTGCAATAGACAGTGATTTCTGAACATGCACTGTCAACTATGATTGCCACAGTACTTCAACACTCATGGCTTGGACCTACTTCTTTCTGTCTCTTATTGGGGAGCATGGTGCTTTCTTTTCCTCTGACTTCAAGGTCCATCTAGTGCTGTTCCATGTCATAGCCGGGAGAGTCATGCCTGTGTCATCACAGCAGGGACTGGAGGGATATGGCTTCATGCTTCCTAAAGTCTCATTCCCTAATGTAGTGTCTTGTGCAGAGCAGCCCTTGTTTGATGCTCATTGATTAAGGTGTGTTCTCAGTGACATTCATTGTTCAAAAGCAAAACAACTCTGACGGAGGAGAGCTGCTCTGAAATGATATCATGAGGGGAGTGTCAGGAGTGTCAGAGGGGCCATGGAAGAGAGAGGAAGGACACGCACAGACACACACACACACACACACACACACACACACACACACACACCACACATGGATGGGGAGTGGGGGAGAACCTCTTAATTAAGAATACTTTGATCCCAAGTTGAGGAACTCTGCTGCTACACAAGTTAAAAGGCACTTGATGTGATGATAAAGTTAAGGAAAAGCTGTCCTTACACAAATGAAAGAAATCAAAACAAAGCGTAGAGACATAGAAGCAGCCACGTCAGGACAGGAGTGGGTGGGGCCTACGTTGCCTTTCTGAACTGTCAAGAGAACTGTCTTCAGGAGGAAAGAGGAGGCACAAACAACACCGGCAATCAGGAGTTTGGCGGGTGGGTGTTCCTGGGAGCTGCAGGTCCTGGAGCTGAGCACCATAGCTACAGTTTGCTAGTCATGTGACCTTGGCAAGCCACACAGTGACCCCTTGAGCAGCTGCTGCTGGGAGAATGGTTTCTCCTTCCTGAGGATGTGTCTAGGGCTAGACAAAAGCAGCATTTCCTTTGTAATGTGGGTGAATGCTATTATTTTTTAATCCAATAACCCCTTCCTGGTGTCCCATTTCCCTGATTTTATTAAAATTCCATTTTAATAAAATATATTAATCTGTGTTCCAGAAAGTTCCATTTTCACCTTCCTTCTTACTTAGTTGTTTGTTTGTCATTTATTCTTTAGGAGGTTGTCCCCTTCTGGTACTGAAGGCAAGCTGAGTGCCCTGAAGATAGAACGTGGGTTACCAGGTCTAGTCACAAGCAATGCCAGGCTTTTCCTAAAGCTTCCACATCTCACCAATTCAGGGCACATTATTTTTGTTTTGCTTTTATATTTCAGTGTCTCAAAAATCATCAAGGGTATTGCAACACTCTCTTTATGGGAATAGCACAGCCCTCGGCAGGAGTCACAGAGGGGTTGAGAAGGACAAGGGATAAAGCCGCAGGGCTTGCTAGCATCAGGTTAAGAAACAAAAGGTGAACTGTTTTCTCTTCTTTCAGTTGCCAGCTGCAGAGAGTTACCTGAATATTTGGATTCTGCCCGTTGATGTCAGCTTTGGAGAGGTCTGGAAAGTTTGGCAGGTCAAGGAGAAGGGATCTGGGGCTGTCTCTTTGCAGTGAAGGATGCCCAGTCTCTTGAGGGAATGGCTGTCTGGGGAAGGGTTGGTGGACAGCCTGGTGCTCCTCTGGGTCTTCTTTGGACAAAGGAAAACCGGTTTCTGATGTGGAGTCCCTCTCCAGGTTGAGGTTACTCTAAAACAGACAAGTAATGAACAAATACTCAGAAGGCAGACGGTTAAAACGCTGCTCTTAAGAGTCCATTTAACTAAGGGACAAGAACAGCTCATCCCAGTGGCTGGAGTCCAGCCAATGTCTTCGTCACTCTTCTGTTGGCTTGAGGAGACACCATGACCAAAGCAACTCTTAGAAAAGACAACCTTTAATTGGGGGCTTGCCTACAGTTCCAGAGGGTCAGTCTGTGATCATCAGGGTGGGGGGCAGGCAAGCATGGGGCTGTAGCAGTAGCTGGGATCCCTATGTCCTGATCATAGGCTCCAGGCAGAGAGATGCTGGGCCTAGCATGGGCTTTTAAAACCTCAAAGCCCACTCCTACTGCCATCACCTCCTCCAAAGCCACACCTCCTCCAACAAGGCCACACCTCCTAATCCTTCCCAAAGGCTCTACCGACCAATGACTAAGCGCCAAATACATAAGCCTAGGCGGGCCATTCCTACTCCAGACACCACGGCCAGCCTGGGATTCCTAACTCATTTTCCTAGCACATGGATTCGTTTCTGTATCTTCAAAAGGCTAAGTCAGGAAATGTCTCCCCTTTTACTACTTAGGAATTTTCTTGGGAGTTATGAACTATTTATTAAGCACCAAAGCACATCAAAATAAGAGAGCTGTTTTGAAGGAAAAGTGTTACTCATTGAAAGATGGAACCAGCTTCTAGTTAATTTCGCACAGCCTCAAACAGTTAACCACCATGGCTTCAATCATAATCTTAATGTCCAGTTTGGTTTCTTTGGTGTGAACCATGGAGGAAAAGATCTGAATAAATCAGATAAATATTTAAGTCAAACTATTGATTACATTTCTCCATTCACCTGTTTACCTCTATTTGCTCACCTAGTCATCTGACAATTCATTTCTTCATCAATTTATTCTTGTCTATTCTCCTCCCCATTTATCCATGCATATATTCATTTCATTTGTACCCTTCTATCCATTTCTCTAATACATAAATTTCGCCCACATGCTAGCAGGAGACACATTAATAAATGAGATAGTCACGTGGTATGTACTCTTTCAGAATGTACATCTATGTGTAACAAATGACAAATACAAGTAAGAGGAGTCTACTGATGGCTGAGAGTAAAACAAGGACAAGATGATGGAGGAAACATCTAGGAAGAGAAAGTGCCCTAAGGAGGTAAAACCAGACACAAGATCTGAGTGAGAAAAGAGAAGCCTTGGCATGATACAGAGGAATGGCAAAGAGCAGATCAGATCATCCTTATGGAGGGGGCACTGACAGCTACCTTCAGGAACAGAAAACCAGGAAGGCTGGGTGTAGAGGGACAAGAATTGAAAAGCCACGTGAGAGGAGGATGAAGAGATAGAGAAAAAAAGCGACAAAAAGAGAACTCCGAAATTTAATGCCACTGTTCTTAAAATTGCAAGTTAAATGTTTTTCTTACCTAGTAAAAATACTCAATTTACTTGTCACCGGGGCAGGGGGGACTTTTCCAATGTAACTGTCCCTGTCCTCTCACTCTCTCTGGACCACTTAGTGAAGGCATCCTCTGACCCTTCAGGTTAGCATTTTTATGGTTGCTGGTGGAAGGAGCCGTGGAGATAGACTTTCCCAGCTTGGGGTCAGTGGCTAATGTTGTTATTGTTGGGCATGTTTTGAGGTTTGGGAGTTGTGTTCCAGCACACTGTCTCCACATGCGCTCCCTGCCCCCACTGCACTGCTGTTGACCCAGCCCAACAGTTCTGTGTAGAATCAAAACACTCTTGACTCTGAGCACCCAAGGTCAAAAGCAGCCTGATACTGAAACACACACAGCCACTTTGTCAGTGCTTGAAGTGGCAAAAAAGAACTTGGGGAGGAACTGTCACCTCTGAAGTGTGAAGTGAGGGCCACTTTCATGTTTTCACTTGCCCTTCCCTTTTGCTCAGGAGATGTGGCCTCACCGGTGTCTTTGCTAACCTTTCCAGCCACCTCTCTGCCATGGTTTCTGTTTCTTGGCATGACAGGAGTTGCCTAGGATTCTGAAGCATTGCATAATGCAATGAATTCTAAGTGTATTACCTTTTGATTGAATTGGTGGGGGGGGGGGAGCGGTGAGAAAGAAATAGAGTGGAGAGGAGAAGGAAAGAAAGAGAAAGAGGCAGGGACAGAGAAGGGGGAGAGAGGAAGAGAAAGATGAAAGAAGGAGACAGTAAAGGGAGGGAAGAGATGAGAACAGAGAGATTTCATCAACCTAAGACCTCTCTGCTTCAACTGCCACAAAACACTGTCCAGAGCACCCCTTGAGTATACAATTGGATTCTTTCTGACGGTGTTAGAAAGTACAGTCGGATTCTCCTGGAGAAGTTTTTGTTGAGGACTCAGGCACATAAGTCACATAAGGGGTTTGGTATTTACTTTTTAAATGCTTTAGAGATTTTTGTAATTTAGGCTCCAACTTTATTGTATCAACTGAACATGTTCTTAACTAGATAAAAACCAAAACTCTTTGTGCTACAGAAATGGCTCAGTGGTAGAGCGTTTTCCTAGCATGCTCCAGGTCCTAGGTCCAATTCCCAGCACTGCAACATAAGCACGCACATATAAGCAATGAAGCATTCTTCTTAGTACTAAATTTTGTATTTTTTAAGAGATTAGAAATGTATATATGTGGCTAGTCAACAGTTTGCTTAGATGTCTGAAAAGAAAAGGACTGGATTTAGTTGATTTCCCTCACTCCCTGACTCTTGAATTCTTCTGATAGAAAATTCACTGCCATAGAGTGATTCCTGGCTTGGCTTCAACCAAAATAAACTCCTTCAACTTTCTGTGGCTCAATGCCCCTCTATACAAAGCGCAGCAGATAATCACAGACCCATACTCTTCTAGCAGGATGGTCAGCGTTGAGCTGTATCTACACAATAAAAGAGAAGTGCAAAGTTAGGAGTGTTGGCCGAGCCATCCAGGCCACAAGCGCCTCTGCTGGGACTAGTTTGGGGTCTGGGATTCAAGTATGTTTTGGATTGGGCACAAAATCGTGGCATAGCTCCACCGCTCTTCAACCACCCTGACCCACAGACATCGGCCCAACATTTGTAAAGTATTTGGAAGATGAGAATTCATAACAAGATGCCATCCACAATTTCTGGGTATCTGAATTCCATTTGCACCTCTTCCAAATATAGTTACCTCGACACCTATTGTGCTGTGTCCCCAGCTGTTCAAAAACTGGAAACCCTGGGATGGGGGAAGGGTATTTAAGAATGGCCCGTCTAAGATGAAATGGAATTTTATTCCATCAATAACAAAATATGAGAGTGCCCATTGTTTTGGTGATCTGGGACAGAGACATGATGGCTATCCACTAACAGTGCAGGCAAAGGCCTTTCTTCATCTTTTCGTAACGACACATAGATCACATCTTCCTTGCAGAGACTCGTTGATGACAAGACTCTGATTTTTATCATACCTACTCATTGGATATCCCACTTAAATTGCTATAATTGGGTAAAAAGTCAAAGGACAGGTGAAAACAGTGTTTTATTTAGGCAAGCAAACACTCTTTTCTGGAGATGGTAGTTTAAAGATGTCCAGGAATTTAAGACAGGAAACATGACATTCCTTCTGAGATGCCACAGGACACATTTTTGTCTGACAGTGATGCAGGAGGCTTGCCTGATCAATGTGGGGGCATGTTTCTTTCTGTAGAGTCTGTCTTTAATCTGGGATTTGCCATTAGCAATGCTGTAGCACTTCTTCAGCAGCCATGCTCACTCAGTGGTCCTAATGTAGAGCTATTAGTCCCACTGAAAATGAAAACAGGACTACCGACCTTGAAGAAAGTGATGGGGGTGGTCGTCAAATTGGCGAGCTGTGGCTTCATCCTCTTCATCATTGTGTGTAAGAATCTATATGATTCTGCAGGTGTTCAGTTTTCAGAGGGTGGCACCAAAACATCATGCTCCTGCAGGTTAGTGTTTGCTTCAGAGAGCAATTCTGTGACAGACACTGCGATTATGATCATTGCTCAGTGGTCCTTCCTATCTTTTTCTTACTTGGTGTCTGTTTTAAGTGAGAAGAAAGCTGCCTAGAACCGTATTTCCCAAACTCTAGTCAGTTGATCATGTGACACAGGCTGTCCATTTAGGGCTAAAGAGAGGCAAGGGCTTGAACTACTAACATCAAAGCCGATTCAGAATGCTGCCTGCCTTTCCCTCTTCCCCTTTTGCCTGTGTAAAGAACTGACAGCTCTGCTGATGTTATCCCATCAGTCCTTGATTGATGATTCCCTCAATGTCTTCCTATTATCATTTTCATTGATAATTGTCCTAGTTAGGGTTACTAGGTTTCATCACATCATTGCCGTGATGAAACACCACGACTAAAGCAACTTGGGGAGGAAAGGGTTTATTTCACTTCCACTTCCACATCATCAAAGGAAGCCAGGACAGGACTTGAGCAGGACAGGAACCCAGAAGCAGGAGCTGATGCAGAGGCCGTGGGGGGATGAGGGATGATGCTCACTGGCTTGCTCATCATGGCTTGCTCAGTCTGCTTTCTTATAGACCCTGGGGCTACCAGGCCAAGGGTGGTCTCAGCCACAGTGGGATGGCCTCGTCATCATGAATCAATTAACTCCATAATTAATTCATTAATAATTAATAACAAGTTAATAAAATAATTAAGAAAATTGCTGGATTTTTGTTTTGAGACTAGATTTCTCTGTGTAGCCCTGGCTTCCTAGATCTCACTTTGTAGACTAGGCTGTCCTCGAACTTACAGAGAGCTGCCTGGCTCTGCCTCACAAATGCTGGGGTTAAAAGTGTGAGGCACCAGGCTGGGCTGTCGAGCTGGGCTTTATGGAGGCATTTTCTCAGTTGAGACTGTCTTCTCTTTCAGAGCTCTTGTGTATGTTAAGTTGACATAGAAATGGCCAGCGCAATAGCGCTACAGTAGCAGCAGCGCTTTCCCTTCTGGAAAATCTATTGTGTTTTTAGAGCTGTGACAATTATTTGAAAGTTAAACACTCTGCTTTATTGATTTATATGCCAGCTTTTATGCCAGAACCATGCATTTGTCTTGAAATAAATCTTGCCACTTGCTATTTATAGCAGTGTTGATGGAATGTGGAACTGTGTTAACCGAAATTATCTACACACAGAAAGACAAATGCTGCCTGTTGTTGTTCATTTGTGGAAGTTAAAAAATATTGATCTTAATGGAGCAGTTGAGACTGGTTGCCAGAGGCTGGGAAGGCAATGAAGGGAGTCCAAGGAGAGCCTAAACAATGGGTGCAAAAATGAGGTTGAGAGGACAAATTAGGTCTTGCTGCTTTATAGCACAAGAGGATAACAACAGTCTCTAACAATTTATCATCCGTTTCAAAATAACCAGAAGAGTCCAAAGCTTCCGAAAACATAGACATGAGATAGAAGTAATAAATATTTGAGGCCAGTTATCTGGAACTTAGCATACATAATTTGAATTATCATACTATACTCTATAAGTATACACTAATGTTATATGCCAATAAAATAAAAATGATTAAATAGGGGAAACTGTGATTAGAAATGCTATATGAAAAAATTATTTTTCATAAAAAGTAAAAACCTATTAAGTTAATTAACTGTCGAGTTTCTGATCTTTGTAAGACTGAACTCAGTCCCTAAATGGCAGAATGGCTAGAGCATAAGATGACAGGGAACTCCGTGCAAGCTGCTGCTAGAGGCTCTGAAATGGCCCATAACACCCCCTTCCAAACCTGCAATGCCCACACATACCTACAGACTCTTCACTGTTTCTGCCTTTATACATTGCAACCCTCAAGTCGTGCTCACTGTGCTTTCCAGCTTTTTTTTTAATTGTACTGGAGTGCTCTCAATAACGTCCTAGAGTATTTTACATTTATTTTTTATTTTTTCTCATTCAAATGAACTGCTCCTTGGACAAATGGCTGAGCTGAGAGCTTAGGCATAGACAGTGTACATGAGTTTAGAATATTTTGCTGTGACAGACAGCAAAATTTTTAGTGCCTAATGGGGTTGTCTTGAAGAAAAACAAAAACAAAAACAAAACAAAAGACAAAACCAGGAACTGACTTGAGGGGGTTCCCAGTGAGATTATACAATTTGAGCACCAAAAAAACAAAAGTAAAACTACATGACTGATACACAGTGAAGCTCAGAATTGTCTTGTGACTTTCGCACTAGGTGCCACTTCTCTGGTGGAACTCGGCAGATCAGCCGGAGGCTTGGTGGATCACCTCAACCCTCCTATCTCTTCTATCTGCCTCTGCTCTCATAATCTGGTCCTGCGTACCCCTGGGAGAGCTGTACCGAGATGAACTAGACTGTTTTCTGAGACAATTTTTATTGTGTCCCTTGTGCTGTGTAAACCACAGAACCAAGACCAAGGACATTCAGGCATGGCATTCTGATACTGTGTGGCCCAAGTTGTTCACCGGGACTTCCTTGTGGCCAAGGTAGATTTCCACAACCACATAGATGACCACAGGGGTCAGAATGGCCAGGGTGTCCCAGTTGGTCACTGGTACAGACAGTGAATACAAGAGAGAAAGAACAAGGGTCTTCGATCAACTAAGTCACAGGACAAATGGAGATGGTGATCATCTAGGAGGGAAGATTCTCATGGCAGGGTTGGGAGGATCAGGGTGAAGAAATTGGCAGTGCATCCAGTTTTTGGAAAAATGACCTAAGAAGTATTGTCCCTGTCTGCAAACAGCATTCGCTCCATTCTGCAAGCACCCAGACAAGAGTTGTGTGAAAACATGGGTGCCCCCCCCCCCTGCCTCCAGGAGAAGCACACACTGCTGACAAACTGGATGGCTAGAGAGGTTTCAGGATTTTTGCTCTATAAGGCTCTGGAACTATTCCCAGGCCAACTTCTCGGAGTCAGACTACATGGCAAGTTTCTGGGGGCAAAGAGGGCTGTTTCTACAGTCTCCCAGCCCCATCCCCCAATGCCAACTACTGAGGGGGCACCAAATAAGTACTAGTTAATGATAATGATTGCTATGTCTTGTTAGATTTTGTTTTAATTAGGCTCAGGCTATAGGCCTCATTACTCCTAATGTGGCTTTAATGTGGGATTCTAAAGGGAAAAAAAAGAATCTAAGAATCTTCTATTGAAGATATTAAAGAAGAGATTATTAGCAACGCATTTGGTCTCATAGGCTTTGAACAATAAACAACAGAGATTATAATTAACGTCACTGTAGTTTCTCTCCTGAAAACACACTAACAATATAGCTAATTAGCAATATGTCCTCATTTGCAGCTGGACATCTGCATATTATTATCAACAATACTTGTTTCCTCTTTTTCCAGATTAAAGGAAACCAAACTACACCCCGGCACATGGCTATGCTTCTTCCATATTAGAACACTCTGTTTCCTTGTACCCAGGATAACCATACTGGATTTTTTTTTTTTTTAAATCTGTGCTGGGCATCGATTTTGTCTGGAAAACTTCCACACATCTAAAAATAAGTTCAAGAATGCCACTGGTGAGGTTTCAAAGGGAAGAGCAAAAGTTCTCCATTTGGGGAGATAAAAGAATAAAGGACACACTGACTATCTTTACACATGATTGAAGAGCAAGTGGTCCTGGGAGAGAAAAGCTGTGGAATACATAAAAGGAGCTTTGGATCACAGCATCTCTTACTCCAGCAGCTCAGGAAGATGGCGTGGAGATGCGTGCTCTCCAGTGACTGGAAAGAGCACTTGAGATTACTAGGGAGACCCCATCCTATGTGGATGTGTGGGTGCCACGGTCGAATGCCTTCTGCTTGTGTGGTACCTGCATGTGATGATAATCACCCCCCTGCAAACAGCAGGAAAGAAGTAGTTACTTCATCGATGCCTCTATTTTAAACAAGTGTAAAAAATGCCACAACTCCTTGGGAACTGTCCTGGCATCCACTGCCAGACATAAGCTTCAGTCTTTGTTAGGGATCATGAAGACAGCCCTGCAAGCTGGCGACACAGTCACATCATGTTTCAAGAAGGCAGGGGTGTCACGGTCCTGGCTGGGAACCAACAGGACCTTCTGTTCAAAGTCTGACTAACAGCTGAGGAATCTCTGCCTGTGGTGCAGAATGCATCAGGAGGATGTTTACTTTAGGGCATGGGAGTGACCTCACTGATGATCTCAGGCGATCTTTAGAAGAGATGAAGGATGGCTAATTCTCTGCACTGGGGCAGGAGTTGGCTCATGGGGGAGGGGCTGCCAACTCCGCATCTTCCTGAGTGCTTCTGGACCAGCTGGTAAAATGGAAGCCAGCATGTTGCCGATTTATCTCTAATACTTCTGTGTTGCTTTGATCATAAAACTGTGTAGATTATTAATGGCGTCAAGTTGTGTTTTCTCCATTGCTGGCACCAAAAACAGAGGGCTAATTTTTCCAGGACCCACCGCTTTTATGTTCTGTTAGTTAAAAAATGAACTGAAATCACCCTTTCAACTCTAAGATAACATATAAGACATAATTACAAAGATGGAAAGCCAGTTTTCCCAAAAAAGAATCTTCACTCGTCATCTAAAACACCAATGAAAGTACAAGGTGAACACTTTGTATTTTCTAGATTCCTCCTTAGGGTTAGGTAGACAAACATAAAAGGGACAGATAATGAAGCCCTCATGAGGCTGTGTCCCTGGATACTCAAACTTCAGGCCAGACCTACTTGCCAAGGGATATGTGTGGCCACCAGGGGGCTTCTGTCACTGCTCGTTGGTCACACAGGAGCTCAGTGTCCCCTCAAAGTGGCACTCTGAGTAAATATTACTGAGTATGGATTGTGGATGAAGTTTCAAGTTGTGCTTTCTCTATTGCTAGGAACGAAGACAGAACTATCCTCTGCATTTTGACCATTTCAGGGAAAACTGCAAAAGAAGGAGAGGAACGACTCTAAGAGCCAGAGGATTGGGATGCTCGTGGCTGCAGTGGCTGCATGTGTCGGTGAGTGTACGCCTGCAACATCTCAGCAAGACATGAGTAACGACAGCACGACTTGACACGCCAACACACACAGGACTCATCTCACAAGGCGCACCCCCAGATAAAGAGCCTCAGGCTGCCCAGGGGGTGGGGGGGATCAGTCCTTTTCAGGGAGAAGCTTGCTGACAGGTTATCCAATCTTAAAAGCTCAGTCCCAAACACATGCACACAGGGACAACACTAGATGGACTTAGTACGTTCTCTCTCTCTCTCTGTGCCTGTAAAAGTAACTTTTATTCACCTGTTTCAGTTGCTGTCTGGGAGGTTTACTGCCTCCTTCTGCTAACCTAGGCCTCGTCCTGGAAGCTTATAGCCTGCTGAATAAACTCACTCTTTCTTTTTCTTTCTGAGATCATGGCTGGCTGGTTCAACTCAACTGTTCTGGCTCAAACTCCTCCCCCATCTGACTTATTCAATCTGGTTTCTCTCTCGGCCCCTGAATTGCTCTGCTTGGCTTCAAGCTAACCCCAGCAGTCTTTTCTAATCTTCTGGATCCTTTTTCAGCTCATTTGGTCTTCACCTGAGTTCTCTTTCGGCAAGCTCTCTATTACTGTCCCTGTAAAACTGTTTCCTCTTTCTCTCATTGCCACTTAAGTAGCTTCCTTTTCTTTTCTTTTTTGTGAGAGTTGGGCGTATCCTATTCTCTCTAGTTTTTCTCTGACTTGTCACCTTTTCTGCCACTGAATTAGACATCACTTTCAAACACAGGAGCTTCCTTTTACAGTCTTTACCTTCGTTGTTTGGGATTAAAGGCCTGCACCACCACGCCTGGATCTAAGCTTTTCTTTACAGGAAACTGGCTCTATACCAGGCTGGCCTTGAACTCAGAGATTGGCTTGCCTCTGTCCCTGGATTAAAGGAGTGTCTGTATTCCAGCCAGATCGCACAGATCTAGAAGGTCTTTCGATAGGATCTCTTGCCAGAGCAGCCATGTTCTGAATTAAAATTCCTCTACATCCAAGTGTGTGTACACAATGACAAAAAAGAGGCAGAGGAAGAATAAGACAAGGAAGAAGAAGAGAAGGAGGAGGAGTAAACCATGAAATTGAGAGGAGTTGTGGAGGACACTGGAAGAGGAGAGAGGAAGAAGTGGAAACACAGTATTCACGTATGAAATTCTCAAAAAATATTTAAAAAGAAAGACTTATTATCTAGACCAGTGCTTCTCAATCATCCTAATACTGCCAACTTTAATATAGTTCCCCATGTTGTGGTTACGCCCTCATAAAATTATTTCATTGCTACTTCATAGCTGTAATGTTGCTACTGTTATGACTAGTTGAATCAACCCAGTTGAGATTAAGAGAATCATGAAGAATAATGTACTTTTATGGTTTTTAATTCAGAATAGCTTGTTACACAGCAAAAGCTAACTGATATAAAGCCTTAGCTGACTGTCTGTCTGTTTGTTTGTATAATGGTTTTGTGAATTAGGATGAGAATTTCAGAAGAGCTCTCAGTCTATTCAGTTCTGATGTCCTTGGGTTGGAATCCTTACAAGACAGTTGTCTGGCATACCATAGCAATGTGGTTTTACACATATAAAAAGGTTGGTTATTTTAAATTTGTATGTGTGTGTGTACATACACACACAGCTGCAGGTATATGTAGGGTACACAACGTGGGAACCTGTGGATGCCACAGATATTGGGTCCTCCTAAGAATGGAGTTATAGGTGCTTATGAGCAGCTCAATATAGCTTCTGGGAATGGAACTCAGGCCTCTACTACAGTAATACATGCTCTTAACCACCTCAATGTGTTTTTTAAAAAAGCCTATTGAAAATGCCCAGAGCTTCAAATCCATGGGTAGCATGATAAAATGAAAATCCAATGGCTCGAAATGCATCAAATGCAGATGGTGCCTTCAGTGACCAGAACACCATTTCCTTTCTCCTGTTGACTCAAGGTAAGTGAAAGCAATGAAAAGGTCCGCATCTGCTTTCTTCATTTATATCTCCTTCTGTGTTAACAGCCCTCCCGCCCCATCCCATCAGGGTCAGAGCTGAATCCTAACAGTTTTTCTTTGCACTGTCACAATGCACCTTACATCTCTGTGGCTGCCAGAAACTACTCAGGCTCATTTATTAGAGAGCCATGCCAGTAGCCACAGAGCTGACACAGACCAGACGTGGCCTGGGGTGAGGAGAAAGCTGGAGGCCACTGTGACCTGTTTCCCTTCCCACCCGCCTTTCCAGATAGATCAGCCTAAGTTTCTGCTCTCAGGGGAAACACAGTCTGGTCCCTGCAGCCGTGGCTTTTCACAAAGCTTGGGCAGTCCAGGGCGTCTGTTAGATTTGTGAATTATCCCACCAAACACTTCTTCCATCTCTGTCACGTACCAGGCACTGTGCTGGACCGTGACAGTTCAGACGACACATGGATTGTTAAGTAGAGTATCTAAACTTGAAAATGAAGCCAAAGGAGAGACCAAATTTATTAGTTATTACTGAGGCACAATATAGCATACTTGTCTGAGATTATTTAAATCCCTGAAAGGATGTACCTTTGAGGTATTATTGATTAGGGCAACAGATTAAATGTTATATGCATACTTAAAAAAATCTTCATTCCATAGACATTCAAGTGGTTTTAGTTCAGCCATAATACTCAAGGCTTATGATTCTATGGCTGTGTAGCATATTAATCGATTTTATTCACATCTAAAAATGTACTTAATTATTTTCCCAACTGGTTTTATAATCTGTTCTTCAAATGCTATGAAATGGCATTAAGCTCTTTGTAGTTTTCTCATTAATTAGTTATTTTATATTGGTAGAAGAATCATGTCTTTAATTAAATGTAAATTGTATATGAACTTTTTTCTTTTTGTCTTTAAGAAGTTCCAGAGAAGAAATTAAAAGAATACTTATACACTAAAAAGGGAAGAAGTAGGAAATCCTGAAGGGTGGAATATTTTCAGCATAATGAAGGTAAATTATCCAGAGTCTTTACAAGTTAACATATAATGACTCTTTTTTTTGGAACAGGGTTTTACTTTCACTGTAGATCCTATCCCTGGCTGGCCTAATACTATGTAGAGCAGGACAGCTTAGAACTCAAAGAGATCTGCATGTCTCTGCCTCCAGAGTGCTAGGATTAAAAGTGTACCCCACCACATCCAGCTGATGACTCCTTCCTACCATTTCCTATGCTCTTTAATCTTATCAGACGTATCTGGAAGAAGAGTGAAGACCCATGGCACGTGAAAAAGGCTTCCCTTGTCACGTCTTCTCAAAGACAGACGGCTACCCCCAGGTACAAGCTTACTTTCAACCTCCCTGTCTCCATACATCTTTCCCCTCTGATCCTGTAGACACAAAGCATTTCCTGGTTTTATCCTCACATGAGATAAATCTCCCATCAGAACTCCTTCAGTTAATTGAGGTTCAAGAAGAAGAACTGCACATTCTTTAGTGGCTGTTTCAAAGGTCTTAGTCTATCATGGTGGCAAAGGAATGTCAGAACAGATCAGGTCTCATTATGGCAGTCATGAAACAGAGAAAGGAAATACAAGAGGGTATCAGGAGAAGATAGATCCCCAAGAATACACCCCGGTAACCTACTTCATCTAACTAGGCTCCATCTGTAACATTCCTGACCACCCAATCATGCTATCATATAATGAATCCATCAAGGGATTAATCAACCCACTCATTAGGGAAGAGCTCCCATGCTCTACCAGTTTCCAAGAAACACTTGGAGGTGTATGTTATTAATGTAGTGTTTTTTGTTTTTGTTCTTTTTTTTTTTTTTTTAAATCTAATCAGGTTGGAATTTAAGATTAACCATTATACAAGTATCAACATTACCACATTAGGGTACATCGGACTGAGCATGAGGAGAAAACTGTTAGTACTCTTAAGCTTGGGAATTGAAGAGAACTCAATAAAACAAAAACAAAAACAAAAACAAAACAGCTTATACATTTCTGGGCAAAGTAGTCAGAAACCACCATTTATCTCTTGGTCAATAAAACCATGAAGATCTTGTACAACAGACCTAAAGATGTAAAGAAAGGGAGAGGTTTCTGGTGCCATAAGGACAATAGAGACCTGCGTCTGTGGAGTGGGTGGGGCTGGATATGCAAGATTGACAAATACTCTCTATGCCCATGGCTAAAGCCAGCCTGAAGCCAGAGCGAGAGGCTGTTTAATGCTTAGTTGATTTAATGCGTGTAGAACATATGTCCAGACATAAATTTGAGCAGAGAAAGGTGCAAAGTTGAGCTAGAGAGAAAAATGGGAGAGTCTGGAGAATACTGGAAATTGGGTAGATAAAGCATTACTCAAGCATCTCAAGGCACCATGTGTTCAATGAATCTGTCATTGAGTTAAGTGTGAGAACTCTAATTCTGTAAATGATAAGGCTGAGAGGCCTCTTGCTAGAAAACAGACCCCCAAACCCTCATCTCTTCACAGGACCATGTAGTCCTAATTTCCCCCTGGAGGTATTGTCTACAAGAGATTCTATAGCTAATGTAAACTCCCATTCTCCCTTACCCAGAGTGAGAGCACCAAGGAGATTATCCTGGTGTAGCACAATATGGATTAAATCCTCAACTCAGTGCTCCATTTGTTTGGTACTGGGAAAACCCTGGCCTCCTTTTCTTAGAGAAACTGTCGTGTAGATGCCAGTGTAGCCCTCTGTTGTCTGATTTGTGCAATCTGACAACTTTATAGGAAAAATCAGATCTGGTCAACCAAAGCAGAAGATACAATGAGGAGGAGACAAATTCACAAAGAGGCAGAAGCAGAATGTCACACAGCACTTCATGCACACATGAAAAGACCTACTCCAGGGGACAGACAAAACAATGAGTCCCAAATACAGATTCTTTGGATATTAGCAGGTGGCGCCGTCACAGTTTTCTTCAGACTGGCTAAACACACGAGCTGAACTGTAGAAGTGCCAGGGACCAACTGGCCACCAGTAGTTGAAGGTACTAGTAAAATGTACGCCTAATATGTAGAATTAATAACTATACAGCGACGAGAAGGAACAGATTATAAGCACATCTAATAACAAATTTCACAAACATCGTACAGAACAAAGGAAACCAAGTACAAAAGAACATATGACTTAAGATTCTATTTATATGAAGTTCAAAAGCAGGCAAAACTAACCAGTAGTCTTAGAAGTCAGGATTTTGGCAGCCTGGGGGAGCTAGCAAAGAGAATGAAGCCCTTGGGAGGCTCCTGGAGCGCAGCTATAGCCTGCTACTTGATCCGGGAGATGGATTCATAGATGTGTTTGTTCAGTAGGCACAGCACGTATGATCTGTGCTCTCTGTAAGTTCCTGTGTACAGGAAGTGTATAACTATGGGGACCACCAAAGAAACCAGGAAAGAAATAAGAGAGAAAAGGCACCTGGCAAGGCCAAATGCACTTCCTAAAAAGCTAAGTTTCTGTCCTTGTTTGTTTGTTTTCTGAGTAAGAATGAATGCAGAAAAACAGCATTTGAAAACAGAAGAACAGCAAGAGGGATGTGGCCACAGGAAGCACTTGCCTGGCATATGCAAGGCCCAAAGGGTTTGTTCTTCCGCACGGCAAAAAATAATAAGTACTTCAAGAAGAGGCTTCACATTGGAAACATCAATTTTCTGTGGCTCCCCTGTAAGATGGCAACTCCCAATTCCTCCCTCTCCTTTGTCTTCCAGGTGCTCCTAAACTGGCTCTTCCTTGTCAGTGATTTTCTTAGGGCTCAGTTACTTCTTCCTTTGGTTGGTGCCAACCAAACTTGTACCTCTTCCCTTAAAGAAAGTCTTCTCCAACCCAGCTGTGTCCTTACACGTTTTATGCATTACTCTAATCAACTGCCTTTCAAAGCTTCCTATCAAATGGCTTAATACTCATCCCATCCATTGTACATATGAGAAATGGAAGTTTAGTGTCCAATTACATTTGTCCATTCCATTATGGGTCAGAAGGGGCTCCAGCCGTGTTAAGTCTGGCCAGCTGCTTGCAAATGAAAGCATCAACAGAGGGCCAGCAAAGACATGAGAAGGAAGCTTGTGTTGGTGAAGAGCGAATGCCCTTTCCAATGACCACAGTGTCAAAAACTGTTAGAATGCAGAAAAAGGTCTTAGTCATGGGTGATGAGGAAGAGGGAGGTGGGTGAGTCTCAGCTCAGATGCAGAGTTCCAGGCTTGTGCCATGGTACTCTTCTCCTGTCTCCTTCGCTGTCTCTTGGTCCTTCATGGTTTGCTATGAGTAAATCACAAATTAGTCTTTCTTTATTACTGTAATCTCACTAAAACATTTGAACTTTGAAGGAGTCAGTGGTGTTCCCATGGATCCCCAAAACTAGATAGGCTACTGCTAGTGTTCTTGGTTGCCCATCAGAACTTGATGCTAAGACCCTATTGTGAAGATACCAGACACTTTTGCCAAAGGACATAGAGAAATCAAGCTGGTACTGACCTGGAAGTTTCCTCCCTAAGGGCTAGCTTTAACAGTTCTGGAAAGTCCTATGCAGGCTGCTGAGGGACAAAAGTCATCAACAGTGTTACCCATCTGTGACCCCTGAGAGCCGCAGCAGTGACCGACGTGGAGGACATAGCGGTCGGTGCAACAATGGCGTGAGTAGTGTGAGAGAGTGGCCACCTGCTCTTCAGCGGGGCTTAGGGTTAGTCCACAGGCCAGAGCGCGCCTCTACGGTAACCTGCCCAGTGACAAGTGGCTCGGGGGTCCTAGGTGTCGCGAGAACAAACCTACTACTATTATTTTGATAAATGGACATAGGAGCAAACTGGTTATCTATCTACTTGCAGGTCAGTGTGGCTCTTGGCCCCCATCAGAAGCCTGCCCCACCCCACTGGCCCACGGACAGTGGTTAACACAAGGACTAGCAAAGAGTCAGAGTGCAGAGAGTAGGCGACTGCGGAGCGTTTAGTCCTAAATGGCACACCCACATCACACTGCTCATCAAGACTCAAGAACATTCCAGAAACGGGGTGGGAGGAGGGAGGTTGTAAGAACCAGAAGTTGGGGAAGATTGCTAGGAAACAGAGTCTTTTGGACATAATATGGTGGGTGGACTCATGAATTCACTTTAGCTGTCATTACATGCCCAAGAAAGGGCCCATCAGCATTTCATCATGGGAAGAAAACAGGGCTCATGAAATCCTCTATGAAATCCCGTCTCTCTGCCTGAGGTACTGTCAGTAGTTATGGTGGCTAGGAGGGAAGGGTTTCTTTCAGGGGGCTGTAATCATTGATAATTTGCATGTGGTCTAGTAAATAACCTCCTGTTCATGCAGGAACAGAAACACACATATACAGACACAGTGTAAAAGTAGGAGGAGGACTTGGGAAGAAGGAGGAGTTCAAAAGGAGAAGGAGGGGAATGAGACAGGGTGATGGGGTCAAGATGGACTAAAATATATGAATCTGTCAATGAATAAAAATTAATTAAAATTAGAAAAAGTCTAATTAACAACTATCACCTCTATGTCAAGAATTGATAGCCTTTTCCATAATAAATGTCATAATTATAATTTAAAAATTCTTAGCTTCACTGTGTAGTGAATAAACACATGTCTAGCTGGTGAGATGAACAGGCTCTCAAAGCCTGAGCTGCTGGGTAGAGGGGTTCCTGTGGGGTTTCATTTAGACTGCTATCTACATTGCATAATGTACACAGAGCAGGAAAGAGTCTGTCCAAGGGACAAGTAAGGGTTGAGGTTCAAACTGAGGGAAGGGACATTATCACACCATTTTGTAACTCATACAGAGGCTCAGATGCTGGTAGGTGCCCTGGTGCTATGCTTGCCTGTCTCTGTGCCTTTCATTTTTCTCAGAAAATGGCTATGTGTTTTTCTAACAACCTTGCTTAGGTGCTTCCTTCTCTGGGAAGTCCTTACTTTGCTGCCAGATGAGCCCTCTTTTCCTGCATTAACGCTGAAGCTTACATTTGTTTCTTTTGTTGCATTTATTTACGTTCTTAGAGCTTCTTTGCACTTTTGCACCATCTGTAGCCAAAAAGATACAAAATAGTGCTGGAAAGACAAACTGAGCTGTACAAAGGGTGAGTCAGATCAGCCGTGCTTCATTCACATTCGGGTCCATTCACATTCACTGACACCAGCAAGAACATTTTAACCACTTCCCAGCTTTTCTGCTACCTTTCTGGTCCAGGCCACACTGCCCTCCTCTTTTTAGACATCATTTTCAGAGTGAACAGATTTCCCTGATAGCTTTGTGGATCCTTGCCCTCTGAGCCAAGTAATCTCCATCTTGGGGAGTTCAGCTGTGCTCTCTTGTGAAAAGCTTCTCCCAGCTAGGGTTGTTAGCTGTTTACAGCCACTGGTGCAGAGGTGGAAGGTCATGAGACTCTCAGCTGAGTGGCCAGCTTCTCAAACACCTGTTCTGTTGTGTACAACTGCTTCAGTTGCATGTACCTTTGGGGAAGGGTTACAGTGCATAGTCCGCAGAGACTAGGAGATGAGGGTTATCATTTGAACCCAGCTGTTTCGAAGCAGCATCAGCGTTACCTGGGAATGTTAGGATGCTTACTCTTCTGTGAAATTAGAGTTTTACAGCTAGTGTCCCACAAGATTCCTGGTAACCCTGCTACAGATTAATACCCAATGAACTCTGCTTGCTTTAGGAGAAGCAGATGGCCAGGACCAGTTAAGATAGTGTTCTTCCGGGGAGCAGCATAGCAAAGGGATAGCACTGTTAGAATATGAGGTGCTTTTAACTTGTTTGAATGGTTGATCTTGAGAAAATATAATCAAACAATTGATGAATAAGCACAAGCTATTAAGTCCAGCCAGGGAAAGATTCTTAGAACTGTTAAGGATCTCTGAAGGATCTCTGAATGTTAAGGACCCCCAGGTAAAAGGTCACAACCTGCAAAGATGAAGGGTGAACTCACTTCTGCTTTTCCTAGTGTCAATGTAATCTGGTCTTTCTGGGCTGGTTTATGGTGGCTTGTATCCCATACGATACAGCACCCATCTTTCTCTACATAAACTCCAGGTCCTGGAAAAGAACAGGCATGCCTTCACATGGCCACTGGAAAGCTGTTCCTAGCTCAGAGGTAACAAGTCACATTAGACCAACACGGGCCCTAGGGCCTCAGGCAGGCTGAGAAGGGAAAACAATCCATTGGGACATGGCAAAAATGAAAATAAAGCTGATAGGATACAGAAGAAAGACATGAAGAGGTTCCATAGACAAGGGCCAGTTCCGACAAGAACAAACCCTAGAAATGCTCTGGCCACACTGATTGCACAGGTCCCATTGCTTGTGTATGAACTGGAGTCTCACTCTCCTTCAGCAGATCTGTAACTCAGCCTGTGAACATGCTCTTTGCTGGTCTCAGCCTGAACTCTTGTACTTATTCCCCAAGTTTGCAGATACAGAGGCTGGCCTTTTAGATAGATCCAGACACATTTTTACCAATGTCCTATGTATTCAATTGCTAAGAGCTGAACTCCCAGCTTCAAATGTTCACCCTCCCCAGTGGTCCGCAGAAAAGTTCCATAGTAACAAAAAGTTCTGCAACACTACATGTCATATACACTTATGAATGGCTTCTTTCAAACCCCCAACATTTGAAAGCAGACTTCAGAAGTTTAGAAGATAGTATGTTGCAAGTGAATTCACTTGCTCTCTGACCAAAAGAAATCTATTTCAAGCTCTTTAAAGATGTGTTTGTTTTTAAGGACATCATATGACTCTAACCCTGCACATCACGCTGGTCCCCTCATTCCCTGCACCACACTTTCTCTCACATCAGGTCATGATCTCAGGCTTTGAGCTCAGTTCATAGAGGATCCTTTTCCTTGGAATCTGACACCCCCCCCCATCAAGTGGAATTTCTCCTATTCCAGGTCTTGAACAAAGATTCCAAGACACATGTTTGATCTCTTCACGCTCCATTTTCATCAGTCCTTCACACTCTCCATCACTTAGAAAAATACAAACAGCATGGTTCAGTTTTAAGGTTAAGAACTGACAGTCTCCATAAACATTTTTATAATAAAAGTTGACTTATCCACTGCCAGCATTTGGTGTCTGTCGAAGGGGGCTGAGATAGAATGAAAGCAGGCGCTGGGGAATGGAAGCCTTCAATGTCAGAACAAGGGGACAAGTGAAAGACAGTCCCAGGGTTTCACTGGGGAAGAATGGCTGAGTTGATCCACCTCTGAATAACAGTATTATTGGAAGGGGTAAGGAAACCCCACACGGGGAGAAGCTCAGGCATAAAGCCCTCACTCACGGAAAATATAAAGCAATCAACAGTCAGAAGTTAAAAATTGCCAGGACATGAATACAGAATACAGGCTAGAAGAGGCTATAAAATTCATTCTGGCTAGGTTTTAATCAGGAGAAGCAGTGAGAAAATAGCAGTGGGACAAAGAAGATCCCAGACTTAAGCTCCACTCTACATTCAAGCACCCCAAATGGTTAAGAGCTGAGATCATCTAATTAGCTGGGATTTGTCTTGATGGTGGGCAGATGAGCTACAGCACTCTTCTTCACTTATTCATTTAATTACTGGGAGCTAATGACTTAGGGCTGGGGATGCAATGGGGGAAACAGGACAAACACGGTCTCTTTCCTCAATGACAGTGCAGGCTGCAGAAGCCTCCACAGTGGTTTGCATCTTATATTCTAGTAAAGCCAAAGCTGTTTAAATCAGGGTGTCTTGGGTTAGGATGCAGACACCAGGACATTGGAGACCAGTAGCCTTTAAAAACAACTGGGGATTGTTTGCTGGCTTTCTTAACTGCTTGACCCATGAGCCAAAGCCTTGCCCATGGACTCCTCTTCCCATGAACAGTTCCTGTCATGCTCTGCTTTCTACACCTCCACACGCCCACACAGACTTTATCTCAGCATCTTCAGAGTAAGTGGGAAGTTCCCTACAAGGTCAGTCAGTGCTGAGGTCTATGAAAGGCATTCCTAATCCAAAGTATTTAGTCACGTCCTTGAAGGTATTAAAGAGCTTCCTCTTTTTAACTCTACGCTAAACCAGTACACAGCACCCAGCATCTTCTTATGTGATAGTGGTTCAAACCCAGGTGATCCCAGAAACCTGTAGACCCCTCTCACTTTCTCTATACCACAGTCTTTCCATGACATGGATCTGAGACCAGACACTCATGAGATTTTAATCTCCAAAGGAAGCACATTTCCCCACCTTGCCCTCAGTATCCTGCAGCTTCAGTATCCTAGTCTCCCGTGAATCATGGGAGAAATATGTTGCAGACTTTCTTGTGTCTACTCCTGGATTTTCATTAATTTATAAAGGACACATTTTTATTCTTTTCCAGAAGAGCCCTGGAGTTTTTGAAGAGGAGAAGAAAAGGAAAGGAGGAAGAAAGGAACCAACTTTGAAGTTTCAATGAATGGTGCCAGAAAAGAACCCCACACACAAACAAACAAACAAAAAAACATCCCCCCCCCCCACAAACCCAATGGGTCCTGAGAACAGCTCCAGAAGAAGTAATTCCCTTTACTTCCCACTGTGTTTTCTGCAGGGTGAAATGGTCTCCACTCCGACCACTTGGCCAACCCAATGGCATTCCACTGCAGAGATTAAACCAACTTTATGATTGTGGCACAAACAATAAACGGCAGGGCTTCCTTCCAAAATGAAAGCTCATTTATTTTCTGAGGTGTATAATTTGGTTGTAAATGTTTCCTTTGGGCCAAATTGGGTTTTTGCCTGGAACACATCACTAGTTTGTGGGAAAAGAATGGACCCCGTGTGGTCCCACTGGGTCTCTCTATTTAGGGCAAAAAAGGGCTCAAGATGACCTAAGGTTGCTTCATATCTGGCAGCAGTAGTCATTGTTCTGGAGTAGAGGTGCTGGGCTTCCACTGGCCACCACAGCCCCCAAACCCAGATTCATCTGTGGTCAGGGCAAACTCCCCACCAATCGTCACAGACACCTGTTTTTGTGTCTCAGTGACGAGAAGAGTGGGTCACCATGCTTTGTGACACTTGGCTTTTCTTACAGGTTTTTGTGCTCTTATTTTATCTTTTCAAAAATCATCCTAAAAACATCCACCCACTAATGACTAATATTTGGATTAAAACAAAGCCAGATTCTTTTCAGGACTCCTGGGCTGACCACATTTATTTGGAGCCAGAATTTAGCCCAAGTAGTTAAACCAATATCACCCAAATACAAATAGCCATTTCTCCTACAGGCGCTTTAAACATCTCTACCTGCTGTTGGCCAACTAACTGCCTCTTGTCAAATATGTTTACCTTGTTTCCCATTCGCATCTTTAGGTTAATTCAAAGTCACTTCTAAGTTTTGAAGATAAAATATATTTATTTTACCGTTTCCCTCTCTTCTAAGTAGCAGATCAGGCAAAGAATCATCTAGTGAGATTAAGGAAATGGGCCAAAAGTGATAATTTGGGGATGGGGTGGGTAGGTGAATATACATGTATGAAACTGTCAGAATGAGACACATTATGAGGTCTAATTAATATATAGTAATATTATACATATATTATGTGTAATATATAACATATATATGAGAGAGAAGAGGGAGGGAGAAAAAGATGGAGAGAGAGAGAGAACACAACTGATCATGTGTCACTCTTTCAGACTACTGCAGATTGTTATCCTGGTACTGAAACTGCGGTGAAGAAGTGGGAAGATAAAATCAGCACACTCCAGCAAGGGCACATGAGAAGAAAGTAGAAACTGGTGTTATGAGGACTGGCTCAAGAGGTGAAGTTCATGACCTATCATCAACCTATCAAATTTGAAAATTCTACCCGATTTCCCAGTGTCTCACACTCTCTTGGAAACAGTCCTCATTAGCTGCAGTCTGTGCTCCACGCTTTGGAATAATCACTTACTGTCGGACACCCCTGTTCACGCGGAACCAGCAAGACATGCCATGAATGGAGAGGCGAGTGAAGAAATGCTGGGGAGTGGAGGATTTTGATAATTTATGTACAAAGAAATACACTAATGTAAAACAGGTTGCTCCAGCCTTAGTCTCCAAGAAACTCGCTGGCTCAAGCTAATGCCTTCAGCACTTCTGGCTGCTGCCATGGCCCAGAGCCCACCTGGAACTTGGACAGTCAGCTTCCAAGAGCATTTGGAAACCACAATACTGACACACGATGAACAAGCCATAAAGGAAGTCTGACTTTCCTGTGTATGAGACCCACAAAAGCCAGGGATTCCAGCCACTCCTGCCGAATGAGTGTCACGTTTGCACTGTGTTTACGGGATTTGGTTCAAGGACACACACATCATACTGAGATAAAAGGGAAACTTAGATCCAACTTTTCTTTGAAAACCATAATTTCCTACTTCACTACCTTGTTTCAATACATCTGAGCTGGCCGGCTGTAAGTCACTTCCTGTCCTGGTCAAGTTTCATCTCCTTTATGAAGCTTTCAATACTGCTCATAGCTCCCAGGTGCAAACAGGACTTGGCTGAAGTCGCTTTGAATTCAGAATATTGCCTGCGGAGGTCTGGTTTTGAGAAGTAATTATCCTTTACATGCCAGTTCTCTCTTTGTAACACACATGCGAATGTGTGTGCGCGCACACACACACACACACACACACACACACTCCACTTGTTGACAGACGTGCCTATAATTCTAGCTACAGCATCTACCCCGTCTCCTGGGTCACTAGAACCCTCCTAAATGTGCAGGATAGACCCACATGAATCACTGCATGGCAGACGTGAGTCTAGGACAGCAGGAGGCACACTGACATGTAAAAACACCATGTTTCCTGACATTGCTGTTTCAGTTAACTTGAAAAACTTACTATACAGATGTGGCAGACCCAGGTCTTCCTCCTACCCATGATGCTCTTTTTACTTTAAAAATCTCTGTCTTATTAACTTTTTTTTTTTTTTTTACCAAGAATGATTTCTTAAAATGACATTGTGAGTGGTGTTGAATGACTTTGAATTGTTCTATTTAAAAACAAAAAATCAAAGCCAGGGGTCAGGGAGAGACAGCGTAGTGGTTCAGGGCACTTGTTGCTCTACCAAAGACCTGGGTTCTGTTCCCAGGACCAAGTGGTGCCTCACAACTGCTTAGAACTCCAGTCCTAGGAGTTCCAACGCCCTCTGCTGGCCTCCATCAGCATGCACACAAGCAGTACACACATGCACAGAAAATAAAAATAAATGAATCTTAAAAGATAATTGAAGCCAGAATTGGTGGTGCAGATTCATAATCCCAGCAATCAGGAAGCTAATCTAGGCATATCATTTCAACAACAGGCTAGCAAGACATTGTCTCAAAATTAGAATAAAGTCAAGGCTGAGGCTGTAGCATGCTCTGCTAGCATGTATGAGGCTCCAGGTTCAAGCTCTGATACTGCTGAACAAACAGCTAACAGGTCATTTAAAAGAGAAACAAAGTAAAACAAATGAATGAGGACTTCCAAATCAGGGTCCACGGTCTGCTCTCAGACAAGCAGGCAAACTGTTTCCATGTCAGTTTTATCATTTATAACGTAAAAATAACATTGAGTCAATCTTCGTAACTGTGAGAAAGGCATTTTGGAAAGTAGTCCTCAATGCTCTAGACTTTATCAATCCCTTGATGTACACAGGGGCTGCCAGCATGCCACAGGCGATGAAGGGGATGGAAGCTGCTCCTGCAGCCCGCAAGGCCCTTCCTGTAATGGCAGGCAGAGTGGGGAACAGGATTATTACTGTCCTAGATAGTTATATGGGAACAAGAATATAGTAATTGTTTAATGGACACGCTATGCAAGAGGGCTCAGAAACGAGCCCATTGCCATCCTAGCATTGCAGAGAAATTCTTCTGTGACATGTTTAGCATTTTCACAGTTGAGAAGGGGAAAGAAAGGAGCTAAGAAAACAGCATGAGCCGAGGGGAAAAGAACATGAGATTCTGACTTGGCTGCCTGTAGTCTTTTGAAATGAAGGATAGGAAATGAAGTTAATCCCAAATATAGACATTCTTAATACTTGTATTGAGCCAAGAAATAGAGAGCCATCAAATGTTCTTGTGAAAGGAAGAACAATAATGTAGAACAAGAAATTGGAGCATGTAGTTTAAATGGTGCTGAGAGGAGAGAAACCAGAAATAGAATCAAGAAGTCTAGAGTTTTAAGAAACCAGGTGAGCACACGGGTGCAGGGGAACTGTGACTGTCTGGGTGGACAGGAATGAGCACACATATGGGCATGGGGTGCTCTGGAAGATCTTGCAGGCCACTTTTGACGTGTACTTCAGTGTCCCCAGCTCCTAGGATACATACCCTTGTATGAAACCTTCCCTTTGGATGTGGGATGAAGCAAGAGACAGAATGTGACAGAAGTAATAGGGGCATCACTAAGATAAGATAACAAAACCCATGGTTTTTGTCTCACATGATTTTCTATTTGTGCCCTTGCTCTGAAAACAAACAAAGCAGCTCAATTCTCGTGAACCTCACTGTAGAGAGGCTGTGTGGTAAAGGAACCCAGGGCTCCCTCCAGCCAAAAACCCATGGGAAATGGAAGTCTGTCAGTGTCCCCATGAATCAGGTCTGAAGCTGTCCAAGATTAGAGTCCTGTCTGATACCTTAATTGTAGCTTATGAGGGCTGACTTCCCGTCACACAGAAATGATGGGATTATAAATGTGGATCCTCTTAATCTTCTAAACTCTGGGGCAATTTGTTACACAGCAGCTGGTGTCTGTAACCTGCACAAGATATTTAATCTGGGAGATGACAGGGAGAAGAGGGAACAAATGCTCTTTGAGATTCAAATCTCAGGACCGTGGCCCAAAGTTGCACACTCTCTTTCTTCTATGCCAGTGGTTCTCAGCCTTCCTAATGCTGCGACCACTTAACACAGTTCCTTAAGCTGTGGTGACCTCCAACCATATGTTATTCTTGTTGCTACTGTTATAATGATAATATAAATATTTTTTGAGATTGAGGTTTGCCAAAGAGGTCACAACCAAGGCCGAGAACCACTGTTACAGGCATTACTGATTTCAGTAACTCCACAAAAAGTGATCTCTCTGCCATTTCTTTATCTCATAATTTCCTGGAACTGATTAAAGGAATACTTGATTTTCAGTTTCAGATGGCTCAGGGGGACAGTCCAGGGGATAGTGGCAGGAAAATTACCACCACGTATACAAGACAAGGCCATGGCTTATGAATGTGAAAAAGGGGAAACACTCCCAGCTTCTTTTGACACATCTTCCTCAAGTATGATTTTGCATCAATAACTTAAGTTTATTCAGGACTGAGAAAGGGGAAATACCCTCTTTATACAAAATAGATCATACTGAAAATGGATTAGCACTGCCAAAAATGCCTAAAAGATGGTTAACAGAAAACCAAGATGAGAGATTTTGGGAAAAAAATAAACAAAGCCACATTATCTCCTCACTTATGTTTCAGATATGGAATTGAACAGCAAAGTTAATACCATGTCTGTGAATTATAAAGAGCCACCATACTGTATGTCTTTAGTATGTTTTTGTGTTCAATGTGCCACTCATAATTAAGTTCTTTTCAATGGTCTTACTGTGAGAAACAGAACAAAACACAGCCCAGTTGCAGAACTGCATTGCCATGTAACCTGAAGGACCTTGAGACACACAATGGCTAAGCAAGTAACCGCTGGCATCTTCATGATGATGTTACACAGAACATTGCAGCTTGACACCCAACGGCGAACGGTGCTCACCACAGTGGCCAAGAGTCCTCTGCCTACAGCAAACTGGCGAGAAACAAGCTGTTCTGAATCAAGCCTCCTGCCACTGTAGACTTAATTCAGCTTCTGAAAGTGCAAACAGACATTTGTATTTATCCATGATTGAGGCAAAATGTTTGGGTCTTGTGTTGTCTTGCCTGTCTGGAGGGAGAGAGAATGCTGAGTTTGAGTCTGGAACGTCCCTCACAGGAGGATGTGTAGGACCCTTGGCCTCCAGCAGGTGGTGGTGTTTTAGAGGCTGCAGAAGCTTTAGGACCCACAGAAGTGATCATAAGTGCTATCTGCTCCTGGGCCTGCCACCAGCCCTCTGCTTCCCGACTCAACAAGACGGAGCCTTGCCCCAGCTAACGGAAGTGCGGGTGCTCCTGCTGCTGCTGTGTGTACACACGGCTGGCCCAGCCTCTAAGCAAGGCCCATTGTTTGCATCACCTCTCCAGCTTGCAGACAGGGCAGCAGCTTCCACAGAGAGGGAAGCTCAGCACAAACACTTCCTTGTCCATTCACTAAGAGCATAAAGAAAGTTCATTCTCTGAAAATCTGAGAAGGAAGTCCATCTTCCCTCTAAGGCCTTACCCATTCAAGAAACCTGCCAGTAACTCACAACCTTTCAGCTCTTTCTCACTTCCAATTTGCTCTGGGTTCAGTACAAGCCCCCTACAAGAAACATTTATGCCAACTCCTCTCAGCTCTCCTTTCTCCCTCTCTCTCTGACTGTGGAAAATACCCTACTTTTTGGATAAACTTAAAAATCTAACTGTTCTATGTCAAGAGCCAAGCAGATGAAAGAAGAAATTAAATAAAAGAAAATCATCCAACTTTGGCAAATGTACTTTAATTTTTATCCATGTCTTCAAAGTTCAAACGAGGTAGGGCTTATCACCACCCCACAATGACTCCTCTTCCCTCCAACAAACTCATCTCTGTCAGGGTCACAGATAACCATTTCATGCCATTCTCCACATCTCCTTCTTGTGTTCCTTCCTCTCACCTCCAGTTTCACAGATAAAATAGGAGCCATCATTTAAAATCTCTCCAGTGGTGTCTTCCTTGTCAATCTCAGAACAGTGAGGTTGCTTAACAGGGTCTACAAAGCCAATGACTTTTCCTACAAGCTCATTTACTACATTTTTTTCTTGCAAAATCTTTCAATCTCTTTCCCATGTTTTAGATAAGCAAAAATCTATTTCTTTCAAGGCTCTGATGCTTCTGATTTTATTAGCCTGTGATACACTTCCCCCTGGTTCTATGTGGGACTGCCTTTTTCTTACCCTTCTGCTCAGGATTTCAGGATTGCTCAGCAAACCTTTCTTGGCTACCCTCTTTTAGTAGCTACCCTATATGACTGTCTTGCTGAATACCCATCACAATCTATAGTGATGATGTTCAATAGGAATGGTTTTACAATCCTTTTAGAACAAACTGCTTCTCTCTTGACTCTTCAGCATCTAGCCTAAGGCCTATTCCTAGTGGCAATTTGATATAACCAGTGACCAATTCAGTTGTGAGATGCTTGGGCAATGCTCTGTACTTAGCTACACATTCTTTCATTTACCTTAGTGGTTACTGTGGAACAAAAGAGACAACTCTTGCTCAGTTAATGACTTCTCAGTACCTGTAATAACCTAACATCAACTGCAATGCCACAGAATCCAGGTTCCTTAGAAGTACGTGATTCCCACCATCTAAGCAGGCCAATGAGCTGTTCAGAGATGTGGCTTATATAGACCATCTGCCCAGGATTTAGTCAACCTATTGATGCTGGCTTCATGCAAAATGATTGGCATGGCTTGGCCATATTCTTTCATTTCCCCAGGTTCTGGACTCTTCATCAAGTGTATTTGTTGGGGTTATTGTCACTGTGACAGGTGCCTTGAGTAACTGATGTAATAGGAAGAAAGGTTTTATTGATTGATGGTTTCTGAGGTGCCAGCATTTTGGAGAAGGTGTGGTCTAGCAGCACAATTCATAGTATAGTGGCCACAGGCAGAGAAAAGTCTGGAGGAATGGACCAATAGTTAGATCAGATCCCTCAAGATCTCATAGTCTCTCACTGACACTCCCAGAGGTATCCTCTACAGGCTACCTAGGCATTTCTTAATCAATCAAAGTGACAGCCAAGATTAACCATCATATTAAGATTTGGGGAAAAAGTCCCTTCTAGATTCTTCACTAAAAGAAGGCAAACCTGAGGCTTTCTTGCAATGATAAAATCGACAAACTGGGTGAGTACCTGCAATCTGCCTTCTAAACAGTGTGCCTCATGCTGTTTAGTAGGTCCAGATGCGGGCCTGGTTCACCTCAGTGGGCAGAGGGCTTACCACCTCTGCCTAAGTGCCTAGGAGTACCCGTCACATTCCCACACATCTTCAAGGCATTTCACCTAGGCAGGTGGGCCCAGAAATGAGACTTTCGAGGGTCACAGCCACTGTAACGCTTCCACCAGCATCTGCCTCAGGATGACACGACTGAGGAAAACTTTGCTTTAGAGCTCATGTGGGCGGTCTGCGATGGCTTCCTGAGGTCATGCCAGCCTGAACCCATCAGATGTGTTTTGTGAGCATTGAGTTTTTCTTTTAAAGGGGCCTGTATAGCCAACAGACACTCTTCCCATCTGAGTAGGCTCCACCATCCTGGCAGATTGCCATGGCATTTCTATTTACACCACATTCTAAGTGGCATGAAAAAACACCAACCCAAAGGCACATCAGACACATACAGGAGCCCTTAAAGTAAAATAAATTGAGTTAATGGTTTGAGCAACCTTGGAGCAACCATACAGAGGCCCATAGAAGAGACGCAGCCTCGTAATTAGTGCATAGCTCTTTGGGGCTGTGTTCCCATCCTCTTTGTTTTTCCTTGCTCATATCAGGAAGATGGGAATCCTGTTTTCTTTGGCTTCACAGCACATGATTCCACCCTTATAGGGGGTGGTAACATTCTGTAATTGAATCAGCTAGGTCTGGTTCAGCCCATTTCCCTTCTTTTCTTCAAAAATTACAGCCAAGGGAATTGATGTTCATTTTTCATTATCCCAGACTCTAGAAGAGCCACTGAGCGAGTTTCAGGGCTGCAAGGTTGTGGGGAGGAATCTAGAGCAGAAAAGCAACCTCCACAGCATCTTCTACAGAGCTTGGCTCATTATTCCCACCTACTGTTTGGAGTATAATCTTTCTTTGAGGTTCTATTGCTCAGCAAAGATTGTGAGTCTTTTTTTAATGGCTACTTTTCATATTTATTCCATAGATTTAAAAAAAAACTGAGTTGTCTTCATCAAAAACCACAGCAGGGGACTCTCAAAGACTTCAAGTGGTCTGGCCATTTTTTTTTTTTTTTTTTGAATGGACCAACGAGAGAAAAAAGGCAAGGATTTTCTCAGCAGCCTGTTTCTAACCAAGTGAGCTGATAGTGAAGCAGAGAGCCTCTCCAGGAGTGATGAGGTCAGGAGTGGATGACTCAGTTGGTAATTTACTTTTTAAAGATACAGTCTCTTCTAGCCCAGGTTGTCTTCAGACTCAGTATAAGGCCAAAGCTGTCCTTGAACTACCGACCCTCCGTCTCCCACTTGGCATGTGCACCAGCACACTCAGAGCCTTGGTCACACAGAGAATGCTTCATGTGCTGTGGACTGAAAACTCCTGCAGTAAGTAAGGATCACTTCAGTTCATTTAAGTTTGAGCAGCTGGTGACTGTGAATACAGAGGCCTCCTTCTCCACCACCTGCTTCATGCTTCATGTTAAACCAATGCATCCTTTGTAAGTAGTTTTTCTTTTTCTTTCATAGACAATTGGCAACAGTCTTGACTTTTTGGTAGGTATGAAAACAATCCATTCTTTTCTAATCCTGTCCCAGTGTCTGAAAATGCTAATAACTAACACCAAGAGTTTTCACACCGGGATTATGAGGAGTGATGTCTAGATGGCCATCAGATGGCCTCACATAATGGACTCAGGAGCTTAGTTTTGACTCAACCCTTAATAAATGTTTGCTGTACTGAAGAGCAGCTTCTAATAAGCTAACGTGTAACAGGATAGAAAGTTGCCATTTTGTCCAATCTCTGTATGGTGGTCCTCTGGAGTAGATAGGCCTGTTTTATTCCCAAGGTCTTGCAGAGCTTAGGGAAAGGGTTGGGGCATAAATATAATAAGTCAGTTAGTTCAAAAGAGCCCCTATGTCAGATGGAAGGCTCCAGAGCCATTGGGAATATGTAACCACAGTGATGTTTATTACATGGAAAGTCCATCTCACAGCATTCCCAAAGGTATTTTTTTATTATCTGAAGTTACTGCTTCTCTTTATTGTACATGATGTCCTATAAAGAAGATATATATCCACTATTGAGCTTTCAAAGAGGAGCATGGGGCCAGCTTCATTTAAAGGGAATGAAGTTAAGCAGTAAATTTGCCGGTCACTCTTTTCATAAGAACAGTGTCTTGGTCAGCAGTTGGTCTTTGATGTCCTAACAATAGCACCTTGAAGGCTGAGGAGCACCCTATATCACGAAACTTAGTCTACGTTCATTAAAATGCGGAGACCAGCTTGCATGGCAACAGGCAGCGGGAAGTGCAGAGACTGGGCCAATCTCCACACTGTTTTCCCTGCTTGCTGTTTTCTTGGCGGTATTTTTAACCGAGTATGATGCCCATGTGATAGTGTACATACATAGTTCAGCAAAATTCATGAACATGGGCCACCTATGTTATGAGCGCTCAGACCAACAGCGACAATATAATCAGAGAGAGTAGCCATTCTAGGCAATTTCTTGATGGGGTAACCTCTATCCTCCCTCCCTCTGTACCCTCCCTCCCACCTTCATATATTCATTTGTCATGGATTTGATCTTGGGATGTACAGGACTAACAGTTGATAGTGTTTCGTGACTAGTTTCTTTCACACAGCAGTGAAAGAAAACTTAAACCCTGGGAATAGCTATTTGTTCGTTCTAAGCACATGCTCAGTTGTCTTCTTATCCATCCTACTAGTCATGATGTTTGGGCTGGTTTGATGTTGGGATGAGTTTAGTGATGTCGTGACTATTCTCTCCCTAGTCTTTAAGTGCACTGACCATGAGCGCCTCCCCGGGGTGGGACTGATGGGGAATGGCATGTTACTCTGCAAACACTATTTCCCACAGTGCTTATATCAATCTACACTCCCACTAGACCCCTGGGTTGCTCAACATTATTACCAATATTTAGTACCTACCAGGATTATTTTTTCTATTTTACTATTCCAGTGGGATGGTGCAGTGGTCTCATGTTTTCAGTGGTCAGACATTCCTTTAGAAGTTTTTTTTGGGGGGAAGAAAGGGGTTTGGAGGGAATGTTATTCTATAATAGAATGCTTGCTAGTATGTACATGGCTTTAGGTTTAATTTCCAGCAATGCAAAATAGGAATCATGTTTTCACTGTACTTTAGTCAGGGTTCAATGCTGTGATGACCACCAAATGAATACATTATTAGGAAACTTGAGTGAGATTGGTTCCAAGTTCATAGTTGACTCAAAAAGAAATAACAGCCAATGTATAATAGAATTAAAAAGGTCGTGTTCAAATAAATAAGAGGACTTGGTCCACTGAGAAGAAAACAAAACAAAATTAAGATAAATTTCTTTGGGGGTATAGGGAAGTCAGAGACAGAGAAAATATAGCAGAAAAGGATCTAAAGGATCTGGGGTCATTGGCCTGCAAGTTGATTGGATGTCAACAAGGTAAGACTGAAACTATAAAAGGCTGACACCGTTGGGTAGAGAGCATTCTAAACCCATCACCTGCCCCTGAATAGACCATAAGAAGGTGAACTTGTGGCACCCTAAAGAAAAAGAAGACCTGCTTCATCACAATACGAAATCCTTCTGGGCAGTAGCGGCTCATGGACTGCCTTTCCCCAGGCATGTCCTGTTGCTCTTGCTGGAGAAAGGAAGAGAAGCAGGACAGGGTACCCCTTCAGGAGAGGAGTTTCAGACTTAGATTGGAAATGTGCTGTGATTGATGGGTACCGTGTTTCCAGGCACAGTTCCATCCCTATCATGCAGCACATCATGTTTAAGCACAGAAGGGGTAACCATCATAAGAAAGGAAGAGGTAGACGTGTAAGCTTTGACTCAGAAGCGACACTCCCTGGTGTAGAATCTTTTGCTGATACAGCAACCTGTGAGAGGAAATATATGTTCCAGCTCCACTCCACTGTAGCCCGTGTCTGATTTCTCAGGAAAAGGACACTTTGGGCATTCTCCTCCTGTTCCCTCTCACTTTGGCCCCAAAGCTACACTGAGTAGTCTTATTCTACAGCCTTGAAAGATGGCGGTGGTCACTGGAAATTATATTCCCTATTTCCACAAGGCAGAAAGAAGTTTCCTTGTTTCTTCCTTTCTTATCCCACAGGAGACAACAGAAGCACCAGCACTGATGTGAGGTCTATGGTGAGCCTTTGGATAGCAGGCAGCTGCATGGACCAGCCTGGACAATATCAATTCTGCAAAGTGTTTCCCTCCATGTGAAATATTCACAAGAACACACTGGTAAAGCTTGATGTGGCAGCATTGCCCATTATCAGTTTCTTCAACTGCAAAGCGAGGATACTTTTCATTGGGAAATGTAGAAGTAACGAGACATCAAGTCCTAAAAGCAAGGTGCACAGTGACTGCTCAGAGTTAGTGTTTGCATCACCATTATTACCAGCACTGGTTTTCAAAGTGACGTTCACAGAGTAAGAGAATGCCACTTCCTGACCAGAATGTCTGTTTCTAGATGAGGAAATAAAGTCCAGAGACTTGATGTGATTTCCACACATCACAGGATTCTCAGTACTAATGCCTATATGTTAAAACTTTACTATGGGACACAAAAGCCATTACAACATTATAACTTCCCAGTGATGTAGCAATTTTTGTTCAGTTTCACTGCATGGGATGCAGAGGCAAATGCTTTTGCTTAAGGCATACTCTGAAATGAGAAGCAGAAGAGGCAGCAGCCACTCTTTGGCCCTTCTGTGGGGCCTTGTGATTTGATTTAGTTGGTGGATATTAGCAGGTATAACTCAGGCAAAGGGCTGAACTATGGTGTGTGCACACCTGCCTGCTTTTGCCTTTCTGTACATTTAAAAAATGATTGATTTTTCCATTGGTGTTTTGCCTGCATGTACGTCTGTGTGAGGGTGTTAGGGTCTCTGGAACTGGAATTACTGACAGTTGTGAGCTGCCCTGTGGGTGCAGGTCCTTTTGAAGAGTGGCCTTCATATGCTCTTCATATAAGAGCAGTTAAGTGCTCTTAACCACTGAGCAGTTTCTCCAGCCCCTTTTGTATGTATTTGTCATCATGAGATAAAGTTTTAGCAGTGAGCCTGTGGGCCTGGAGAGGTGAAAGATTTGTGGAGCAAATGTGAACCTGAGGCAGGAATTACTGAGGAACTTGCCCAGGCCTGAGCTCTAGCTCTCTCACTGGCCACTGAAGGTGTGGATGCATGCTAATTATTGGAGGCTACCGAATTTTATTTACAAGTGGCCCTGTAACATTATTAGGGGTAGCTGAATAATATAGATCTGAAAGTAAGTGTTTTTTGGGCATTGAGAAGCACACTTCTGGACTAGTGCTTCTTGAATTGTAATCTGCCTGTTATCACACCGGAGACCTTGTCAAAATGTAGGTTCTGATTCAGTAGTTTTGGGATGGACACAAAGAGATGCTAGAGCCACTGACCCACAGAATTCTGGGTAAAAGGGCTGCAAAGTCATCCTGAGCATCTCTTGTGGGCTTCTGGGTCGCGACTGCATTTGGTGAACACTTGGGCAGCAGATGGGTCCCCTGTGTAAAAGCATTTCTTTCCCCCATTGAGTGCCCTGCGTGAGTCAGGACACACTCTACCATGCTCTAGCACATAGCTTGGCCAGAAGATATCCGTGTTACTATTTCCCCAGTCTGTCTTCTCGGATTGTCTGCCTTTCCATTATTACACGTTCTGTTTCTTGGAATTTAAAGCTCCAAGGGAACCAATCTGGGTCAACATGATTGAGATAGAAAGCCTTCCCCTGGTTTACTTGATTTGCTGTCGGACAGGAAATGGGAGGATGTTGAGGATGGTACATCGGACGGCAGCAGCAACGAGAAGCTTGGCCACACGTCGAGCCGGTTTTCTGGCCCAGCACCCACCGCTCATTCTCCATCCTCACTTGTCAGTGACCACCATATCACTGTCATGATGTCACTTGGATAACTGAGCCATGTGGGATTTTGTACTTTGGTTGTTCTGACAGGATATAAAAACTCTTTCCAAGGATACAGTGGTTCTTATCTCTCTCCTTCAGATTCTCACAATACACTGGAGGTCAAATACTGATATTTTAATTGAAAAATACCTTCCTGGAATTCAACTTCCAAACCCTGTGAGGTTCCTAAATGGTGACACGGAGCTTCTGTGGATCCTAAGTACATAATAAGTGCATTAAAAATATTGACATGATTTCTTAGTAAGTTAAACATGCAACACCCATATGGCCCAACCATTTTTCTCCTAAATATATACCCAACAGAAACGAAAGCACATGTTCACACAAATGTTCACAACATTTCCATTTTAATCGTTCCCAAATAGGAAACAACTTAAATGTTTCTCAGTGGGCCAGTGGATTAACATACTGTAATGGAGCCATGCAAAGGAATACTAATTGACAATAAAAGAAACAAATTTTTAATGAACAATAGAAGGATAATTGTCAATTTAATTCTGTGAGGAAAGAAACCATATCATATGTATGAATGTACTTACAAAATCCAGGAAATACCAAATGAATCTATAGTGACAGAAGGCAGGACAGTGGCTGCCTAGAGATTGCAAAACATCACAAAAAGCTCACTTAGCACCCATGGGTGAATGGGTTAGAATTACAGCTGATTTGGACCCTACTGACTATATAATTATGTAAACAATGGCCAATAATCCCATATATCAAAACATCTATTATTTTAGCTGTGGGAGATGAGGTCTTTGAAAAGGAATTGTAGGTAAGGGGTTCTTAGAGATTTTTCTAGAAGACCTCAGCCTTCCAGAATTTGTAGAAGCTGTGCTAAAGGTAGGCAATGAATGCAAAGCAACAAGAGCTATGCAAGGCAATCTGCACATCTGATAGGAAACTCCTTTATATATGGGAAACTCCGTAAGTGAATTTGCTCACACCCTGGTAACAAACAACAGGAGCCAGGTATGTCCTATCAGCAATCTGCAAGGCAGTAGAGAAACCCAAAGTAGGGATTGGCGATCTAATGCATGCTACAGTGGGAAACACTGCTCTAGAGTTAGCCATAAGTAAAAATCTCACACTGTAATCACAAATTCAATGCTGTAAAATACTTACTGGAGTTCATGGACCTTTACCCACAAATAGAGGAGGAATGGTTTTAGAAAGAAGTAGCATAATATCTCAAGGATTGATTGCACATGCAGGAACTGTAGATGAAGAATTAAAGGGAGAGATTGAGAGCACGGCTTACATAAAGCAGGAGACTAGATTGCTCATGTCAAAGGCAAAGGAGCTGTGACGGAAAGAAAAGGAGGATTTGGAAGTGCTGGAAGACAGGCTTTTTAAGCAAACTGTTATCAATGACCAAAGATCAAGATTAAAACTAAACAGTATTGAAACTGAATTTTGGTGGACACAGAAGCATATGTAATTAAAATCTCATGAGAATCTTGGAATCCAGATTAGCCCCTTCACAAGGCATCTACACAGTTTGTAGGGATTAAAACATTATCCCAAGGAAAACAAAGTGTAAGATAAATTACGTGTGTGGGGCCAGAAGGTCAAATAGGAAGATTAAGGCCTTATGTGCAGATACAACCATAAACCTATGGAGAAGAGACCCACCACACCAAAGGGGAGCTCAGATTAATATTCCTTCAATCTCAGACGACTGATACCTATTTTAACTGATACTGTATATTGACATCTTATGTAATATGGCTTGATTGTTTCTGTGTTTAAATGAGAATGCCTAGGGGTCTAGTTTAAAAAATACAAAATGCTGGCCTTGATATGTGTGGATTCATTATGATCTCATTGTACCTTGATAAACAGAAAGGAGTAATAACAACTTCCAGAAATAATGAATAATGCTTTATTAACTTTACATTTTTGAATGTCAATGAAGCAGGAACAACAGCTGCTGAAAGACACTGGATTATAGAAAAATACTACTGAATTAGATCAAGCTGTATACTTTAAAGATGTTTTAACATCAGAATTGAAGTCAGAGAGTGTGCTACAATTGAAGAGGTTTTGCCTAAATTTCCACAGGTGATTAAAACAACAACTATGGGTTCCACCAAAGCTGATAAAGATCTGATCCGAATAGGAGAACTCCACATGAAAAGCAGGACTGAAGAAGGAAGAGACTCAGAAAGACACCAACACAGGGAATGCAGCAAACGGATTTCTCTGCATGGGGACAGCTCAACAGACTGGAAAAGGACAGATTGTTTATCAGACTGTCAGACTGGAAAACCTTGATGCTGAAATGAATCTTTGCTAAAGGACAGAAGATCAGGACTGCAGTTATGAAGCACAATTGTATCAGCGGATCTTCAGAAGCATATTCAGACTGTTAACTTTATGGGATTGATAATTATTCCTGTTGTGATAGTTAAACTGTGTACAATTTTTAGTTTGAACAGAGACAGGGAAGATGTAGAAGAATTTTAATCCAGCAACATTGCTGCTCTGGCAAGAGATAACATCTAAAGATGTAGGTGTATGTGGCCTGGCTGGAATACAGACATGCCCTCAATATACACCTTTGAAAATAGTATACACAATGTATACATAGTATACACAATGAAAGTAAGATCAGTTCATAAAAGGAAGCAGCTATGTTTGAAAGTGAAGTCTAATTGAGGAGCAGACAAAGTGAGGAATCAGAGAAAGATCTGACAGGATGTGTTAGAAATAGGATATGTCCAACCTTCACAATAGCAGGACAGGAAAGAGAGGCTGAAGAGAGCAGCACAGGGAAAGTTGAGTGGTGGAGAAAGGTTGCAGAGAATGAGAAGGAGCCAGAAGATTAGATCAGATTGCCAGAGTTAGTTTGAGGCCAAGCAGAGAAATTCAGCCAGAAGCCAAGAGAAGCCAGACCGAATCAGCCAGTTTTTCTGAGCCAGAACAGCTAAGTTGAACCAGCCAATGAGAGTGAATTTATCCAGCAGTAAGTTTCGAAGATTGAAACATTCTAGGTCAAGGTAGCAAAAGGAGGCTAGAGCCGAAGCCATCAAGGTGTGGGTTAGCAGAAGATTAGACTGTATGGAGCCTAGAAGCTCCAGGCCAAGGACTAGGGATGGTTAGAAGAGAGAAAGAAATGCTCTGTGCTTAGCTCAAGCTTGTGTGTTTAGATAGCTTGGGTATGGATCTCATCTCATCCCCTCATCAGAGGAAATAAAAACATCTACGTGAGTGTGAGTGTGTGAGTGTGTGTGTATGTGTGTGTGTGTGTGTGCGCGCGCGCTTTATTTTTGTTGACCTGAGTATTTTGTTTGGATGCTGTAGAAGTAAGTAATGCTTAGTGTGAGTATGGCATTATTACCAGATTCCTGCATTCTTCATGTATATTCTAATTATCCCTTGTTTGAAAATAGGTGTGTAGTGTCCAGCAGGAAATGGCCTGGCCTATTGCCTTCTATGTCTATATTCTTTTTTCCAGGTCACTGGTGTTGAATACTTGGAGACTGAATTGTTCCATACTGTAAACCCAGCAGCTCAGGAACCCAAACTTGAAGTCATAAATTCAGTTTCCTGGGGCCTGCTCCAGTGTGTCTTCTAGGAAGCACAGGAAAGCTGCTCTCATGGAGGAATGGAGGGATGTTGGTCACAGACAGCACCCTACATGAGATGATTCACTTTACTAACATGGGCAGAGGTCAATGCCAACAGGAAGAAGGAGTCGTTAACCTATTGTTTTCACTTGTGCTCAGTTTACAGAAATAACTTTCCAGTGACATCTGCTGGTCTATTTTGGGGAATTGATGCGATTTATCAAAGCACATTGCCTTGCCTTCTCAGGCATTAGATGACAACCATATACAACTCTCAGGAGTTCCCAGAGTCGTTCATTCTTTCATTTAAAATAGAAAATGACCACAGGAGTTAATTTCCCAAGGGAAAATGGGTCAGACATAGCCCTAAGCACCAGAAATTTGTATTTTTACCTAATTATGACCTTTGTTATCCATGAATTTTTCTAGCTGTGGGAAGGTATGAAACATTGGATTCTCTTCCTGCCCATAACACAGCCTTTTCTGAGGCTTAAATTTGTTACTGACAATAAACAGGTGTCTCATGGAAGCTCTGCCCTGTCTTTCCAGTGGTATTCTACTCTGCTGCTATCTAAACAGGAAGTCACCCCAAAGACTAATGTTTATGTGTATAGTATGTTTTGGTTCATCTAAAAGCAAACCTGAGTTATCTCCCAGATAAGATTTCAGGAATTGCTAGAAGAGAAGGAGAAGGCAGGAAGGGAAGGAGCATGAGAACACATTATTAGGAAAATAGCTAGCATTGACAGTAGTGCTTAGCATGAAGAGGAATGCTCGGCTTTAGTGTGTTGGCTTGGTTGCCCACTGCGCCATCTTGCTTCTTGACTGATATGCACAGAAGACAGGAAATGGTTTTTCTTTTATTCACCTGGGTGTTTGTCTGCATGTATGTATGTGTATCATGTGTTGGCCTGGTGCCCATGGAGGGTGTCAGATCCTTTAGAACGGGAGTTACAAATATCCAAGAGCTGCCATGTGGGTGATGGGAAGCAAACCCAGGTCCTCCGCAAGAGCAGCAAGTGGTCTTAACTTCCGAGCCATATTTCCATTCCACAAGACAATGTTATACATTTTGTGTTCACAGATTTTTTTGAATTTCATACATAAGGTTTTAAAAGACGCAAAGTGAGACACTTTTCCCCAACAAGAAAGTCCCTTGTCGTTCTTTGAACTCACGCATGTAAGATAAGGTTAATAAGATGCTTTTGTCCTCGGACCTAATGTGCTTCAGGGAAAGGCATCTGTAGTTGCGTGGATCATTTGAGGTAGAATTTGTTTTAGTTGTGCATATAGTATATGTAACATAGTAATTACATATAATAAATATAAATACGTAATAAAGCCTACTTCAAATGATATATAAAAACTAATCGAATAAAAGATGTATTTTAAAAAGTACACACACATATTTCATTCTATCAGTTCTGTTTCTCTAGAGAATCCTGACTGATACAGAGAAATATTCTTTACTGTTACTGAAGAAAGAGGATTCATCACCAAGTTACAAAATGTTCAACTAGGGGTTGGCTGCAAAAGAAGAATGCTCTTAGGAGCAGAGAGGAGAAATGGAACCAAAGGAAGCACTAAAATATTGTAAAACAAACCCAAAGAAAACAAGCTGAAGAATCAGATAACTGAAATTAGAGGAGAGAGAGGAAGTCACATAATAATCTTCAAACCGGTGTGCAGTACTTTTTGGAAAGAGGGCAGGCACCTACCTGTGAACATTCAGGAGATAAAAAGTGAGCACAAAATTAAGTTATAGCCCAAGGGATCTAAAGGTATACCAAAATAAGATTGTTCTGAGAATGAGGATTAAAAATATTTGAATGACATAAAGAAGATGTTTTAGGGCACAGATGGAAGTTTGATACCCCAGATATAATTTTCCTTAATAACAATTTTCAAGACACTCTTCAATCCCAAACATCAATATACTTTTAAAACCATGGCTTAAAGGAAATGACTAAGAGCTGGCAGAAACAGTAGAGCTTTTTGTTCTCAAAAAGTAAAAGAAATAAAATTACAGTGCTTCAGTTCAGTGTGATCATCCAAACATCTGTGTTCACCTCTTTTCCTCCATGTCCTTCACTGAGATCTCATAAGAAATAGAAAAATCAGCTGGGAGGGGAGACAGGCTTT
>NW_026586816.1:9958394-9966060 GCF_907164565.1 Psammomys obesus
ACCAGAAATCTACTCACAAGAAATGAAAACATTTGCTCACAAGGGGACCTGTCCAGGCAGTAACATGGCTTCACCTACATTATACAAAGATCTGGAAATGCTCTGTGCACTCACTGGGGGAGTGGGCTGTGGACAAACAAAGCATGTAACAGTGAAGAATCACTCAGTCCTAAAGAAGGGAAGTCCACTGATACACACAACTTGTCAAAGAATCTCAAAAGTAGCCCACTAAGTAAAGGATATCAGACATACAGAAAAATGCACGGTTCTGTGCGTGAGCGCCAGGACAAGCAAGCTAATCTGCAGTGGTGGGCGTCGTGGGAAGGATGGCTGCCTACAAATGCACAGCCACGCGGAAGCCTTCCAGCATGACAGTGAAAGCTGCATCTCTGAACTTTGATGGAAGATACACAGCCACATATAACTATCGAAAATGCAGCTGAACTCTTGGAATTTGTCCACTTTATTGCATGCGAATTATACACTGATTTGAAGACATTTTGAATTTGATTTTCATTATGATTTTCTCAGAGATATAAATTACTACTACCAGATAGAGAAATATTACACAATTTGAATAGGCCATTGACGGTGGGATACCTAGAACATGAATCAGAGGTTCCAATGAAAGAGATAGAAAGCTTAAGAGGGTTTTAAGAGAATTCTAACATTATTTTAACTGACATCCAATGTTTGCTATTTAAAGTGCTAGTGAAAGAAAATCGAATCCTTGCCACGAGTGTGTAAAAGGATACCATTGTCAAAGCTTAATGCCAGCTTCCATACACACACTAGGGGAAAGCAAACACTTGCAAGCAGGTATCGTTAAGAGTGTCTTTTCTAGGTTCCAGGACAAAATTGATGAACATAACAAAATTAATATCCTATCCTCCAAAGCATCCAAACCTGTAAAATAATCTATAAAACAACAATGTGAAATTTTGTTTTTCTGTTTATTTTCTAGAAAGAGAGAGAAGGAAGTCCTGGAGTTGGATTGCTTGGGGGGGGGGGGGGGCTGGGAGGTGATGGGAAGGGGAAACCATGATCAGAATATATTGTAGGAAAAAATCAATTTGAAATATAAATGAACATAAAACCTTTCTCAAGAAAAAAACCTTAGTCCTAGCTGGGAGAATTTAAGTAGTAAGACATTTAAAATAATTCTCATTAAAATGTTAGTAATTTAAAGTGAAAGACCTCCAGAGTTCACTAGGGCATATTTAGTATAAATTTCCAAGAATGGTTTTGAACATTGATCGATCAGTTGTGTACGTGTGTGGTACGGGTAGTGTGTGTATGTGTGAGTGTGTGAGTGTGTGTGTGAGTGGCGAGTATGCGTGTTTGGAGTGAGTGTGTATCCCACACCACGGTGTGCTGGTGGAAGTCAGAGGATGGGGACTCGGTTCTCTTCTTTTAAAGTGCAAGGTCCTGAGGTGGACTTGTGTCCTCAGAGATCTTCAGGCTTGGTGCAACAGCCGTAACCTTATGTCACAGACCATGACCACATTGAAAACAAAAAACAAAAGCAACCCAGGCTGGTCACCCTCCTGCAGCATAAGCACATTACAGAGAACACGCTGACATTTGCACATGAGTAGACATCTGAAGAAGGAGATTACATATGTGAAAAATTCAGCGTATGACAGTGGAGCACTTAGCAACTTTGACAACATGACTCAAAGTTAGATATTTAAAGCCCAGAAATAATTTCAAAGCATATTGCTGTTCTAAAACAATGTAACTACAAACTTGTTTGAACAAAATGTATTTTAAAAAATTTTACAATCTTTAACAAAAAAAAGCCATTAGGGAAAAGACTGGGAGTTGACTCCATTTTAAAAAGCCAGCTAGTGTATGGCCGAGAGAAGCATAAACAGAGCAAGTTGGCCAAGGTAATTACAAAGCAGGAGGGAGAGAAGGTAAACACTGCAGTGCGCAAGCATCCCTTCTGAGTCACACAGGTCCCTAACACAACTCAGCACATCTTCCGAGCTGGAACCAGAACCTGTCTCCTGTCCAGAGAACTAAAGCTGACCCCACGACGAGAACATCTGTTAAGGGGTCTTACACCTGCTTTCACTGGCTGGCTGCGCTGAGCCCACCACGTGGGGATGAAGGTGAGAGGGTGCGCGGAGGGAACAGGTGGGCGATAACCAGCAACAACCATCCTTTACGGGTGAGGTCACTACACTACCTCATCCACATTACACCAACACAGGGCCTAAATACAGGAATAATTTCAGGAGAGACACGGGAGAACCGCCCGCTGAGCCCAGAGCTGTTGCTGTCCTACAAACTCACGAGCAAATAAGATGTGGCTGCATTAAGCCGCTAAACTGTAGAGTGGGTTGTCAGGCAGCTGCAGGGCAGTGGGCCCGTTATCCATCACTTCCAAAGGGTCCCAGTGATAAGAGCAATTCCTGACAGGAATGTGTGCATGCCAGCCGGGAAACAAGAAACAACATAAATGCCTATTAACTTGAATCAAGGCTGGAGGAATCTTGTTGACAGACGGGAACAAGAACTTGGACTCTACAGTCAGCCTGTCTGGGTCCACGTCCTGGGCCTGCCCTTCCCCCTACCCCAGCTGTGTAGCTTTGAGCAAGTCATTTCACCCTCTTCAGCTCTCTGTATCCTCATTGGTGGAATGGACACCAGTCCTCCTTGTCTGTAGTTTCACTTTGTTGGTTCTAGTTACTAGCAATCAAATGTAGTCTAAATTATACTAAATGGAGCAAATGTCCTTGTTATATAATTGAACATATTTTGGCTATATGTCTAGGAGTGGTATAACTGGATCTTGAGGTAGCACTATTTCTAATTTTCTGAAAAAGCACTAGATTGATTTCAACCATGTTTGTAGCAGCTTTATTCATAATAGCCAGAACCTGGAAACAACCCAGATGCCCCTCAGCTGAGGAATGGATGCAGAAACTGTGGTACGTTTACACAATAGAATACTACTCAGCAATTAAAACGAGGAAAATCATGAAATTTCAGGCAAATGGTGGGAACTAAAAAAGATCATCCTGAATGAGGTATCCCAGAAGCAGAAAGACAACATGGTATATACTCACTTATAAATGGATATTAGTCATATAATATAGGATAAGCATACTAAAATCTGTATACCTAAGGAAGCTAAGCAAGGGTAAGATGATCAATCCTCCCTCAGAAAGGCAAAGGGGACAGACAATGGAAGAAGGAGAAAACAGGGAACAGGACAGGAGCCTACCACAGAGGGCTTCTGAAAGACTCTACCCAGCATAGTATCAAAGCAGATGCTGAGACTCATAGCCAAACTTTGGTCAGAGTGCAGGAAATTTTATGAAAGAAGGGGGTGATAGAAAGACCTGGAGGGGACAGGAGAGCAACAGAACCAAAATATCTGGGCCCAGGGACCTTTTCTGAGACTGATATTCCAACCAAGGACCATACAAGGAGATAACCTAGAACTCTTGCACAGATGTATCCCATGGCAGCTCAGTGTCCAAGTGGGTTCCCTAGTAAGGGGAACAGGCACTGTCTCTGACATGAACTCAGGAGCTGGCTCTTTGATCACCTCCCTCTGAGAGGGGAGCAACCTTGCCAAGCCACAGAGGAAGACAATGCAGTCAGTCCTGGTGAGACCTAATAGGCTATGGTCAGAGGGCAGGGGAGGAGAACCTCCCCTATCAGTAGACTGGAGGAGGGCATAGGAGGCAAAGAGGGAGGAAGAGTGGAACTGTGAGGAGATGAGGGAAGGACTACAGCTGGGATACAAAGTGAATAAACTGTAATTAATAAAAATAAATAAATAAATAAATAAATAAATAAATAAATAAATACTAAATGGAAAATACTAGAAATAGCTAATTTTTAACCTCTAAATGGCATGCTGTACTAGCTAAAGTGATGAAATCTTTCATAGCACACCGTTATAAAGGTTCTATTTTTTTATTGAAAGCTTTTGTTCTTTCTTTATCATAGGTGTTTGGGTAGAGGAGAAACAGTGTTTGCAGGCTTCCGTAATTCTTGGGGTTTCTGGCCTTCCCCAAGGTCTCAGAATGACGCGGAGGATAAAGAGGTGACTGCCCTTCCTTGGAGCCACTGTGAGGAGCCCCACCTGAGGAGGCTTTCCTTCTAGTGCTCTGCGGCTTGGCCGGCTGGTGCGCACCCAGCTGTAGGTGGGGAAAGAGGCAGCATGCTTGCTCATAAAGGTGACAGATCAAGAGCAAAATCTTTTCACTCAAGTTCCAGGGTCAGCTTCCTTTCATGCTATTGTAAAAATAACCACTTTGACATTTTATTAAAATTGCTTAAATCTCATTGCTTTAATGAGGTCATGTTTTACTACTAAAAATTACAATTCTAAATGTGATTTAGATTTATTAGATGGTACATGAGAATTCCATTTAAAAAAGAGATGGCATTATTTTGATTATAATTATTATTGCCTTTTGCTTATGAAGCCTATATTTTGAAATGTTTTATGTTCCAGGCTGCTTTTATTATATGGAATTGTTTCCTCATTATCATTTAAAGAGATATGAAGAAACTAATCAGAGTATCTGACAATAGAAATTCATAATAAGATGTCATCAAGAAGTCAACAAACATGACAGTTCCATGAATTTTCATACAGCTAGTGCTGACAACTGAAAAATTCTTACTGGATATTTTATGACCCGCTGGCTAACAGAGAGAGTAGGTGCTCAAACACTGTACTGCCACGTCCTAGCAGACTACCTGCAGCGATGGAACAGTCCCGAAAGCAAACAAAGCAGCTTCCTAAACTGCCCAGAAGTATCACAGAAATCTTGGTAATGATTCGAAGCGCATTCACATATGGATGTAAGTACAGATGCCCATACAGACATGTCCATTGGTCGATGGCACAGTAGGACTATAAAGGCGCATCTGAAGATGAAATGTTTAAAAGCTGCCTCTCTTTTGTAGCCAAGAACTTGGAATATGTATATGTCATTTGAAATACAACACACAAAATATAAGGAACATGTTTTAATACCATAAAATAAGACAAACAAATTAAGGACCTTCTAGCGCTCCAGTTTTCGACTGAGGTACCCGCCTCAGTTTCTCCACTTGAAAGTGGAAGGATGGCAGTACCTAATTCCCAAGGCTCTCTTCTTTGAGCTCAGAGACGTTAACATGTATAATGTGGCAGGACACCGCCCGTCACACAGGACGCGCTCATGGATCTGAACTAAAGGTTTGCCTCTTTAAACACTCCAACCACAGTGTAGCTGAGGCGAGTTCAGCAGTGCCTGCTTCGTAACATAAGGGGCCACTGAGTTTCTGATGACCGACAAGGACTTTGGAAGAACAGACACCATAGAAGCAAACAGTTTAGATGGGATTTAAAACCAGGCATGAGATGTCCAGAAAACTGAAAAGAATTCAGTGGTCACAGGCTTTTCTTCAAATACACCTGCTGCTAGCAAAGGCAGACAGCATCTGGCAGACAGCAGATAAATGTCTTTTGCAGGTTCAGTTGGCTCTGTCCATTGGAGTCATATCGCTGTGAGCCCAAGAAATAACTTTGGTCAGGAAGAATATAAAACTTTTATAAGAAGAAATTACAAAAAGAATAAAATTACAAACTAAGCTGTTAAAGCCATCATTGGGCTTGGTTAACGGAGAGCTTTGGCTGCCATCACAACTGAGTACTGTAACAAGATAGACTGAAAGCTACTGGATTAGCAGCTACTCAGGACCCCAGAAATTCCTAGGAGCAGAACTCTTTCTAACTCCCCCATTGCTTCTGCCTTTTGGGGGCTGTTCCTCAGCAAAAGCCCTCTGAGAATCCTATCCAATTCCACCAGCTGCTTCTCTCATTAACTTACTGTCGGGGTGGAAAAGGCCAACCGGAGATTATTCTAATGATAGCAAGCACCTCATAAAGAAATCTGCCAAGTTTACTTTTCCATAGAACACCATTTTTAAAGCTTTTCATGAGTCCATGAGGAAAGACAGCATCACATATAAAATCAGATTTCCAGAAGTTGAAGATATTAAGAATTATTCCTTCAGCGTTCGGCACGGGGAAATATCACTGCCGTACAGGTTTACCCAAAGGGTAATGTGAGAGGCTCCTACAAAACCGGAGTGTTTTTAGAAGGGCCTGGGAGCGTTTGCGTATGTTACATTTTAAGTGTATGTTTCTGCAGAGCTGCGTTGCATTTGTAAGATCACCTTGCTTTAGTCCCGCAGACAGCAAGCTTGATAGAATTAACCAACAGGTGGGAATGTGTGAATTTTAACAAGCTTCTTAATCTCTGTGTCTCACACTCACAATCTGTAAGGCAAGGAGATTAACAGTCTTGTGGTGAGGGTTGTGGGAGAGTAAATGAGTCCTGTAACACTCTTAAAACGGTAGCATAGTAAATGCCTGATGTAGAGGAGTGTTCAAATAAACGCTCTTCTCAACAACAGAGATGTGAAATCTCAGCACTGGAGATTTCATAGTAGGCCTGGCTTGATTTCTTTGGCTGTGTCCTGAAGAAAATCCTGTTCCGTCTAGTCTAGTAGTTGTCCGGGTGTACGCCTGTCATAGCTCTAGAATCATGAGAAGGGCTTTCCAAAGTCATAGCAGAGAAGCCCATGTGGCCAACCTTTACCCAGATCCCAAAATTCACCGGCATCTCAGCCGCTATGTGCACCCGGCCTCAGCTCTTCCCTGTTTTGGAGCTGAAAGGGAGCAACGGGATCCTGTTACTGGGAGGGAGTCTGTTACAACTTTATAAGTCCCAAGTAACTCCACACCAAATCCCCACAGGTGCCTTGATATGCCCTTGCACGGTGCAAAGCGGCACAGTCATCACAGGCAAGGTTGGGGTGTCTGGCTCTTCTCCAGAAATTACGTCTTGACCTCTGACACTGCTTGCTCATCCATTAGAGTGTTTTCTTCTAAGTACAGTTTGGGGATTTATCTTATATGGCCTCTTTGTGTCGCCTCACCTCTATCCTTCTTGCCTCCAGACACCTAAGTCTGGCAACACGCAGAAGCAAAAGCATCCAGCAGCCGGCCTGTGTATCCCAAGCCTAACACCCCTTACCGGTGCCAAAACCGTGAAGATCTGAGGAGCGCTGTAGCACCCATAACGCTTCCGCCCACCCGCTCTCCGCCCCAATCCCCTAGCCCATACTCTTCTGCCCTTGCAGAGCTGCTAGGCAGAAGCGCTCTTTGGTGAAACGGCGGACCCGCCTCCTGCCGTGTCCCGGGCGCTCGCCTAGCGCCTAGCCCGCCGCCCGGCTTCGCGCAACCGCGCACGCCCCCTCCGCGGCGCACTCACCTGCAGCGGCGACCCGCTGACGTTGCCCGCGGCCGCGTCGGGCCGGTCGGCGGCTCCGGATCCGCGCAGAACGGTGATGTGCAGCGTGAGCAGCAGCAGCCCCAGCAGCAGGAGCAGTTCCGCGGCCAGGCGCACCATCCTCTTGAGTCGCGCGGCTTTAGGACCCCGCGCGGCGGGCGGCGGCGGCGGCGGCGGGGGAGGAGGAGTCGGAGCCCCGGAGCTCGGCGGCGCGGCTCCCGCCTCGGCCCCCGCCGGGGCCCCGGGGCCCGGCCCGGCAGGGCTGGCTCTGGGGGGGCCCGGGGCGCAGGAGCAGTCGACGTAGCGGCCACACCAAAGCCGAGTAACCGCGGGGCCGGAGGCGTGCGAGCCGG